>NW_018108220.1:28767-31867 GCF_000183805.2 Loa loa | reverse complement strand
CCTCTCCTCCCTCCTCTCCCTCCCTCCCTCTCTCTCTCCCTCTCTCTCCTCTTTACACCATTAACGAAGCGATTGTTTCAAATCGGCATCATTCATTTGCATACTTAATGATGAACGATCATTGGAAGACGATTAAGTATGTATAAAATTCGTAATTTAATGTGACTTAATTGTACTGATATTGATACTTACCGCCGGTACTAATACAATACAAATATAATCGAATGAATGGGATAGAAAGAAGATTAGGATATGATAACTTGAAGTATGTGAAGTAGAGTAATGTAAAAGTATAAATGTGTAAGTATATTAATGAAACGATTTGTAAGAAAGACTCTGAAATAAAGCGTTGCTAATACTTCATTTTATGAGAAGAAAAGTATTTATGAAGAATAGAGAATTATCCGATATTTAAGCAACATTGTTTAGAGTTAATCTAGGCATTTGACGGCCCTCCAGCAAATTTTTTCTGCCCACGGAACCGCGAGAAATGCCGCCTCCATCTCGCCTCTCTTCCCGTGCCTCAAATTAAAATCCTCCAGCGTTAAAGCCAGTTAATCTTCACAAATTCATCATCTCAACATTAAATAATGATGAAATCAGTGAATCCATTACAATGTTTCATTTATTGTTTTTTATGAAGGAATAGTATATATTAATATACGTACATGGATACGGTATTGGATAGAACCGACTTAAGTATATTAGTCCAGCCCTCGAGAACTACCTAATTTCTCAGTAAATTAATTGCCCACCCTTGGTTTAGTATCTAATGATTTGAAAATATCCCAGCAATCAATTCTGCAGCCATTTGACTTTTTATGAGGGTATCATTCATTAAACTGTTTCTTTATTAAAAAATAAATGAAGAATTTAAAAATAAAAATAGTATATGAATTAAGGATTTTAGAGATAGACTTGAAGATATGTCAATAAAGCGCCGTAATCCTAAATGAATACACAAGATTAAAGCATAAAAAGAGATGGAACAATCGAAATGGATAAACAAAGATTGAAAGTTGAGCTCTTGCAAAACTAGATGAAACAAATGAGATGATGATATTTGATACTTTACTAGTCCTAATATCAATCTTTTACTTGTTAACATTAAAAGATTGTTTATACTTTTCCACTATATTATACACAAAAATGAAATTTTTAGCAGACTGTAAATGACAACAATAGCACTATAAATCACATTATTATTTCGAATGATTTCTCAACCATTTCTATTGATTTTTGCACTGCTGTACGAATAAATTTCTCCAGTTTCTCTTAGCTGTTAATAGTATTCATTGATTTTACCACATTCCTCTGATTTTCTTTCCTCTTACGTTTATAGAGAAAGTAATGATTCACAAACGGATGGGATTTTAGTAATGGTTTTTCTTAAACTAAAAGAATATGTTTATTACTTGGTGTCATCATTGATGTTCTGAAATCATTCTAATCGTCCAAAAATCACTCTAAACATTTTACTGCAACACTAAATTTGATTTAAAAAAGGTCTTGGAAATAACTAATTTGAAGATTCTCTGCTGATTCCAATTTTTCAAACATATCTCCACACATCATTTTTTTTCAATTCTCAGGAAAACTTTTTTCTTGCTTCTATCTTTGTAGATTATTTATGCCTTAATTAAAACCGAAAAAAAGAATTGGCAGATTCCTAATAAAACTTTCTGCTGAACGAATTGTTGAAAGTACTAAGCCAGGCATAACAAATTACTCAAACAATGCTTCCTTAAATTTAATTATTTTCCTCATAAACATGTGATTGATTGTTGTTTTTCCCATATGCATGTACCAGTTGCTGTATTGATTCTCACAGGAACTTTGACCTTTCTTTTAAAGATATTTCGATATATTCTCAAAAATTTCTTTTAGGACGAAAAAATGATGGCCAAACCTAGTGGTGTGCATCGGCCAAACAAAATGTGTATTGGCTAAACCATCAGATGAACTGTACGGACCGATACAAGTATGAGCCAGCAAGTTAGGTTCCTAATGAATGATATTCGATCATTTGTCATATTGGTATTTCTTATGCAAATGCATGAAATATTAATTAATGAGAGTTAGTGGTGAGCATGACTGCAATATACTTCTTTCCTTATCATCCACGCATGCTATTTTAATCCAGCACGCAACAGTGCTAATGCATGCTGCAACCAACCTAAAGCATAACTGATATCTCTTCTACGGCTAATGTCAGCATTAAACCTTTTTTTTCCTTTTTTTTTGTGATTTTGTTAACCTCTGCTGATTTATGCTAGTCTGCTTTCTTATTTTTATTTTTGTTAATTAAGATTACGATACAAATGCTTCCATATGCTTTTTTTGGATATCAGTGTGACAGCTTAATAAAACTAACTTTTGTTCAGTTCAAATAACTTGACTTCAATTGTTCTATTAGTTCCATTCCTTGCTCGAAAGGTTTTTAAATTCGAGCAATATTGGATAACGAATCATTTTAATTAATCAACGATGAGACTATCATATAATCTGGTATGCTACTTGCAACAGTGGTCGGATTACTGCAGTAATATCGTTTCTAATTGCTGATAATCATAACATCTTTAAGCTTATTTCAACATAATAAGAAATTCAATCTTGGGATCAGAATGAAAAAAGAGTGGATTTATCAAATCAGAAATTCACATCCTCAAAATATCATTATCTGTAGCTTAATAACCATTTTTAGATGAAAACAGGTTGTCGTAGATTCTTTCTTGTCCGCGATAATAACTAGGAGTTCTTGAAATTCTTCTTGAATTGTTTTCACTCAACTTAGGTGATTAAACCTCAAACTTGGGTAATTAAACCTTTATTCAGCAATTACAAGCACGCCATCAACATAAACGCGAATGCAACCAAGCCTCCCGGTTCCCCTCACCATATCCATAATAGCCAGCTATCCCGGGGATGAGGTGGAGGCGGAGTTATTTTGAAGAATGATTTCCCACGGTATGGGAATGGTTGTTGTACTTAAGTGCATTGATACATTGGCATGGAATATTCTAGAATATACTTATGAACAAAGCTTAATCACATTCAATAAGATTTCAATAAGACAATTAATTATTGGAAATTGAGTATC
>NW_018108220.1:14315-28542 GCF_000183805.2 Loa loa | reverse complement strand
ACCCAAAACCTTGTTACTATTTTCAGATATTCTTATTTGTGTCCCTTCTCTAAAACTGGATGATATATGATTGTGCTTGATTACCGCTCCCAAATATAAAACACTGTTTTAAAGTGAAGTTTTCGGAGCTTCGATATGTTCAAATTATTTTGTCAGCAATTACTTCAATACAATAATTAAAAGCTTCGCGAGAGGATAAAAAAAAATGATGAAGTTATACTTTCAATGGACACGAATTTCTACCTGGATATCTTCAATCACATCTACAAATATTAAATGCCATCTGGAATTATTTCTTAATGAGAAAGTGAAGAATTTTTGAAGAGTTCAAATGTTCAGGGATAAATCAATACTGTAGATTTTCAAATATCAAAGAGGAGTTTGGCGATCATATTATACTAATATGAAACGAGATACTCAGTTTTGATTGAACAAATTTCAGACGGCAGAAATAATAATTCGAATGAGTTGCAGAGGTCTGCACGAAATCCTTATATAAAGATTTCATATTTCATAAAGATTAACCATATATCAAAGTCTCTTCCAAGTTTTTACTTTTAATTGAGTCTGAATTTCAAGATTCCAGGCGAAGTGGTACTGGAATTAGATCGATCTAGAATATAGAGAATATCATTGCGGAGGATGTTTGGGTAACCGGAACTGTTTCGATAGCAAACAACATGCATAAATCACTAAGCATATGAAACGTATAACTCTGTCATCATGCCAGACAAGTTCGGATACTCACAATTTCCGTTATTTCCCTTAATAAAGAAACGGTATTTCGGAATAATTATGAATTTTTATAGATTTTTAGAGCCGATTATTTGGTGAACATTAAACACCCAGTATTAGTAAATTTTAATTAATTTTTAAATGTGAAAATTTGTAAAAAGAAGCAAACCCTTTACAATACCCCAATTTCACCATGTATGGATTGCACGTTTAATGATAGCGATTAAAGTTGAGGAATTATGTTAACTGAATTTACACAATCAGTTCAGGTGTGACTCTCAGCTAGCATACAATGTTGTTTTGTCTTTTGACCCGACTTTGTGACATATGATCTTTCTGATGTAGTACATCGATATATAACAATCATTCAAAGTACAATTACACTTGTGAATGTTGAAATGGATTCGCCAAAAACGCTGACGATGAATGTCTCCCACCGTATTTTTACTGTTTTAGACGAATGCCGTACCGGCGATACAACGAGATTCTGGGATCGGAACGCATTGTGAGTGAATCCGGTTGGCTCACATACATGAAGTTGTAATATTGATCACAATAGAAACGAGAAAAAGTGCACTTATTTTGGCATTGGTATGCACGATAATATGAGAAAGTTTAATTTTTGATTATCCACGGCGATTTCCGTAGTATTTCATTTCATTTGTTGACAGAAAGCTGATAGAGGAATAATTTATCAGAAATAGAAAAGATGCTTTAGTACAGCAACATTTTACTGCTCAGGTTAAATTTAATTGAATTGAATTAAATAGTTATTTAGAAATTAACTTATCCTGAAAAATTGGCTCTATAATTGTTTCTTATCATGCAAAAATAAAACTTTATAACATTTTATATCTAAAAAAATATGCAATTTATCGTTGGATAGTAAGTAATATCAGATCGAACAACAGCAGATTGCCCGAAATGTAATCCACAAGTGACCTCTTCGTAGAGCTATCTGCACCTGCATGTTGGTTTCAAAGACATATTGGATTGAGTTAAACTGTACAGGTTTTTTATTTAGAGCTCCATTCAGGTACGAAGGTTAAAAATGGGAAGCCTATTTTAAGTTTCATAAAAGTCGCTATTAGGATAGAACTAAGGCAGTTACCAATGACCAGTACCACGTACTGCAATCACATCTAACAAATAATGAGTCAAACGATTTTCTAGATCGAGACAGCAAGATTCACTCATTTTTTGATCTGATCTTTTAAGAATGATAATTGTTTAGATACTAATTCAGTGATCGTTCCATCTTAATTTAGCACTTTTTTTGAAGTGACGAGATATATTTTGAAACGTGTCGTTTTAAAAGAAAAAAAGTGGAAAAAGAAAACTCATCCAGAAGTTTTCAAAAAAGTTTGTTCTTCATGACTGATCAGAAAAATGTACCTAAAATTAGTTTCAGTCATCTTTATTTTAACTCAAACAAACCTTCAAAGAAAAAAAAATACTAGTAGACCAATGGATTAAGCATTCTGGGGCTTCTGATATGTATACTGATATTTACAAGTTACATGACGAATGTATAAATGGAAACCCCCTGAACTCTTAAATTTCAAATCGCAGTAGACATTTTAAACTCCACCCTCATAAGTTAATTTTCACCGAAATGACAAGCAATATTTTAAATCTACTGCACTTCTCGTCTAAAAGAATTTTTTAAATTTGATTCTGGTTCCTTTTCAAAAATACAAATTGTTTCGAAGGCCATAATGAACTATAAGTGTATTGTCAAATAAACAAGAAAAAAGTTGACATGCTGAATAGTTCTGGCGATTTTATGACTAATGATAGCATTTCTCTCAATCTAAATTTAAACGTTATTTAAAAAAATGCATGTAATAATAAGTTTTGCTACCATAAAACTTCATTATTGAATATTAGCTGTATTTTTTTTACCATACCTTGATGGTTTCGTTTATCCGATAACTACAAAATTTATTTAAATCAAATAATTATTAATTCTAAGTGAATATTTTTCAAGTTAAAAGAGTCTACGCTTCTTTCTCATGAACCTTTCATCTATGAGTTATTTTTTGCTTGGCAGAAAAACTCAAAAAAGTCGAAAAAGTTTTGATTATAAAGGAAATTGCATAGAAACCACTGCGGAGTGATTTCTGAATAAATTTCCGATAAAATTTTCCCTGCCAATTTTTGCCACTCGAAAAATCCTGTATTTTCAGCATTATTAGTATCACAGAGTTTTCCACTAAATTTGGATGGATAGTCACAAAAAAATGTTGAATAAATGCTTGTTGTCCAACATGTTCCATTACTTATGATGAATTCAAATCGCAACAACAAACAATCGTACGAATTCTAACAAGTGTGATAATACAGAGTTTTGACATTTGTTTTTTTAAATTGAAAAATTTTACGCAAATATTTGAAAAATTAGCAAACTTGATTCATACTGAACGCAAAAAAATTTAATCTGCAAAAACATTCGTACGTTATCATGTCTTTTCCACCTTTAGCAATGTATGTGACGCCATTCTTACATGGATTCGTTGAACATGGATCTGATTTTGAAAGTCCTTCTTTAACTTCATATTTGTCGCTTTGAATAGGAAAATAAGCGACAAGGAGTCGAATTTTATGGTATCTTTGGCATTGCAGAAATGACAATAGAGAAAAAGTATAATTTAGTCCTTAGTCAGTTTCAAAATGGTCAAAATTTCAAGGTCCAAGAATGTTGTCTGAAATACCGTTGTCGTTCCTAGTCGCTTTATTGATGACCTCAGTGCAATCAGTTCTTGTGTTCATGGGCACATTTACAGGAATATGTTCGGTCATTTCATTGAAATAACATGGATCTTTATATTCACATGGATTAGCTATAGAACACATATTTTCGCTGATAACACTATCATTACTACTATTTCATTCCACGTTTAATACTGCTATCAATTGGTGATTTTTTCGTTTCACCTCAACAGTTTATCTCAGTCTTTCTGTCGTTGTTTGGAGAGTTTTCACTCTTGAAAAGTAAGAAGTTTTCTAAACAGAAACATCAGAATTTAGCGGTAAATTAGAATGTTTTTTAGTTGGAAAGATAATGAACTATTAAGCTGCTACAGTTCTTCGATAAACTAAACCACTTCTCAAGCATTTCTATAAAGTTGATAAGCAATAAGTGTGAATTAGTGATCATATTAATATCTAAGATTCTGGCAGATAATTTACCAAATTTGCCCACTCTCTAAACGTTCACTTTCTTCACGATCATGAGAATGCTTATCACGATGAGTCTTTTTTTGCCAAAAATTATTTAATGAAGTTTCACTTGTTTGCCTAATTACTTGTTTCGTTATATTTCAACTCCTAAGTTATAAAATTGTGAAATTCATCTCAGAAATGAAATTTGCATATAACAATAGTTAAAATATCACTACTTCCTGCTTCCAACAATCTCATTTTTATACCCTCCAAATGTTTTTATGAATAGATTTCACCTAATTATTATCAATCACTGTTGTCATTGCTTATCAATTTCCACGATTTTTCGAGTGCAACAAATATTTGATATTTTAATAAATACCTTAAAAATGTCAGGAAATAGACAAGTCAACCTCACTATGTCTACAGGTAATTTCATCCGAATTCCGTTTTTATGTAAGCTTTACACGACAAGGAACACAGGGATCATCGCGCTTTCCCTTATTCTTATGAATGAGGACAAACTGTGACAGAAAAAAATAAAAACCTCTAAAACAGTTTATGGTCCATGTTGACTTTTCAGATATCAGTATATACGCCACCGGCATGATCGGAGTATCGTAGGCTTTTAATGTCTAAGACATCAATTCGCTAATAAGGAAGCTTGAATTTTCTTGAAAAGAATCCTTCCAACAAAAGATTTACTATTCATTAATTCAAAATCATACAGGTACTTGGGTATTAAAATATTTTTGAAAACCATCATTTCTAACTGATCAAAATTTAAAATGTATTAAGACACGCACTTTTCGGTATAATGAAATTTGATAATTCTTTTTTGCAACTATCCGGTTAGATAAACGATATTTGTAAGTTAAGGCTTTTCAAGCCTTAACTATTTGGAAGCTATTTGAGGCTGAACGACCATACAAACAACCAAACTCAAATCTCGAACTGAAAATTCCTAGAAATTTCTAAGAATTCAGCATGAATTTCCATAGTTTTTAACTCACTTTCTTAGAGAAGTATCATGTCATTAGGCGAATGCTGGAACAAAAACCACAAAAATAAGTGGCAGGAATGTTCAATGTTCTTTGGAAGAATTCCATTTGCAGAAAAGTAGAAGATAACAAATGCCAGATTAGCTTCTCTCCATGTCCTAAAATGTCTGAGACATGATAAAAAACTCAAAATTACTTCCTCACATCTCATTACAAGCACTGTCAAGACCAATTATAGGAAGATTGACAGAGGAGAAAAAGGCGACAGTAACGTCCCGCAGAAGAGTTTCCAGTGCGTTTCCAGTGCTCTGAAACTGAAGTAACTCTTGAACACTCCAATAATGGTTTCAACCAAATCCTAAACTTCCAGAATGATTTTTAAGCCCAACTTCACGACCGGAATTGAAGAATTTTAAAATATACATTAACTGACAAATAATGTATAAAATATTTCCAAATTTTGAGATAACCTGAAACGAAATTGTAATGCACCAGCTTAAAATAGAAATGCATGAAATTGCCACAATGTTGCAAAATGAGAAACTGATATAGATATGAATGGCTGAAATTTATTCGTTGAAACCATCCACTTTTTTTTTCATTATTTTTGTGCTTTTTTATCATATCGTTACTTACCATAGGAAGTTAAAATGGATTGCATTTAATATCTGATAATTTTCAACATATAAATCTACTGAACTGAATGCAACATTAGGTGCATTCATCCTCACTCATTAGTTAAAGAAGTCATCCTTGGTGATACGTAAAATATATGGGCAAACTTGAACTTTATGAATTAACGCTCATCAATATTCCGCCGAATAATCAGAAAAGATGTGTGTGAATCTACAGTTCTTTTCCAAAGAAGTATGTAAGTAATCGTTGATAGAAACATTTCGCATACGGAAATCCGAATTTCCCATTGTCAACAGCCATGTTTTATGAGCAATCTCGGTGCCAATAAAATAATAACTTCAGTTCTATCAATCTTAAAACAGAACTACAATTGGGTCCAAATATAAAGAACTTCACGCTGAATCAGCAATTTTATACATTTCGCATGCTAACCGGCCGAAGTTTGTACCTTATCCAGAAAAACTTTTATATAATGCACTAAACACACTAAAGCAAAAAACGAGATTTTTTTTTACTACTACCGCTCCCGAAGCTATAAAAAAGTGTTCAGAAAGAAAAAATTTGAAATACGACTGTAGTTGTCATCTCAGCAGCATTGAACAAAATCATACACACTCATACTTCATTATAAACCAATGAAACAAAGTGAAATACAATCTGAAAGCCGAAAAAACGCCTATTGAAGCAAAGTGAAACTGACTTTCAGGTGGCCTTTTTTTTTTTTTTAGACTGATTCATTAGTAGAATTGCTCAGCTACGCCCAATTAAAATTGATTATAGACTTTTGAATTATTTTGCCATCTATTTCTCAGAATTCCATCTCCCCGATTCATTCCTATTCAGATTCTGTAGCTTTTAAAATCAAATGAAAACTGTTAAACAGATTCAAAGTTTCTGCTTCCACAAACACCTTGAACAGTACAGAAGATCCACAACCGACTTTCACCATTATCGGGGTTCATACATCGTTGAAAAAAACAAAGCTTGACTTTGAAACACCTTCATGAAAACAATCATAAAATCAAATAGAATATACATTTCTCCCTTGAAACTAAAATTACATTGGTTCATTGTGAATCTTCTACATTTGGTAATACATGATCAGCTAATTCTACTACCTGCTTCGGAAATTTCGGGGGTCCAATTAGTCGTATAACGTCTTCATAACTAAGCATTTCTTTCTCCAACAGCGAAGCTGCCAGCTGCAATTAAATACTCCTTAAATATGTCGTAAAAATTAGATTAAAAATACATAAAATGTGCAGTAAAAGATGAAGGGCAGCAAAAATCTTCCTATCATTTCTTTATGAATTTAACAAATATATTGGCCTTAAATAATAGCTTGGACAAAAAAATATGGACTTAACAAAAAACACTCAAACCAAATTTCAATCATAGTTGTAATTCATATTAATAGCAATTATGAACATAAGCGGAAAGAAAGGAGAAAAATCGAAAGCAATTAAAAAATAAATGTAGATTTTTGATCAGTATTATAATCCCTTAGATAAGAGATGAGGATAATATCGAAATATTCTTGAAATAATAAACTTAATTACTGAGCGTAAAAAAATCTGCTGAAATACAAATAAAGAGTGCTATACCTTTCTCAGTTTTTCTTCATTCATCTTCAAAATGCCTTCCGCAGTGAAATACGCTTTTGAAACTAATTTAGAAGCCTCCTGAAAAATGATCAACAGATGAATTCTCATTATAAATTAACTTATCAAACAACGAGTTGCAACTTGTATCTAACAAACAATATACCTGATCAATTAAATGTTGTAATTTCATGCTGAAAGGTTTTTTGTAAATTCCTAGTTCGCTTCGTTTGCTGTCATCCATCATCGGGAAACTCAGAGGACCTACGATTTCACTCATTCCGTATAGTTGCACTTGTGCATATGCCGACTTTGTAACCTGAAAAAATGGAATTTAAAAAAAAAAAGACAAGGTGCATACCACAAAAAAACTTCCAAACAAAAAGCAGTATGGTTTCTCTTCAAATCTCACAAATTTTCATATTTCATAAACAGTACAAATGAATTTCACCACACATTATATTTGAAATCCATTTTCCGGAAACTGATTGCCAGGAAAAAATCCCTTTCGATCCGAAATAAAATAAAAGTTCTTAGTTGTAATTTAACGCCATTTTCATTTTCAATAAACACCTTTTTTAAGTCATCTTCGGCGCCCGTAGTGACACGTCCAAAAATAACATTTTCTGCTGCCCGGCCTCCAAGCAGCATGCACATACGATCAAACATCTGTAATAAAATGCACATACTATCCATAAAATTCGGCGCTCTTAAATGATATTGTATATCTGCGATAAGGAATTTATGTTCGGCTGAATTAATGAGTCTTTGTCAAAATTTGTTATTAGCTTAGGAAAGCAAGTTCAAAACGACGAAACACCTCTTCTTTAGTTAATATTTTTCGCTCTCGCGGACTGTACTGAGCAAAACCAAGTTTAACGCTTGTTCGTGGGATAATGCTAACCTGAAATGAAGGCACATAGAAGAGAATGTCACTGGTATAAGATCCAGAAAACAAAACTAAATTCGGAAGAAAAAACTCGCTATAATCAAATTTAAAATAATATTACGAGCGTAGCGACAAACGCCTTATGCAAATACCAGGATTAGCTGGCTATATGATCTAAACAATGTCATACAATGCAATATGAAAGACTACAGTGATTATTAATAGATAACAGTGAATCAATCGAGTTCAGGAATCTGTAAAGAAATTTCTGATTAATCAGTAAAAAACCCTTAGCAAGGCATCAGTGTGTTCCATCAACCATCCGATCAAAGCATGACCAGATTCATGATACGCTACAATTTCACGTTCCTCTTCTACCATTGATCGACTCCTTTTTTCTGCACCTAGAATGAGATCAACCGTTAGAGGTAGCTATTATAATGCTGAGATCAACCATCAAGTAATTACTATAAAACATCTGAAGATTTACAGATTCAGGAATCCTACATTTTATGCATGAAATACAAAACGAAAGACCTGCAAGAATTCTCTGCAATGATTCGTCTAGATCATCCACTGTCACCAGACCCTTCTCTGATGATGCAGCCCGAATCGCTGCTTCATTTACTACATTTGCGATGTCTGCTCCTAAAATGAAGCTAAAGAAACCATTAGAACCTAATTGTACCAGAAAGCTGTTATCTAACAACAATACTGGTTTCTTTTTCAATAAAAACAGAGATGATCGACATTATTTCAAGACTGAATGTACAACAATGACTGGAACCATTAGAAGAACTTGTTCTAAGTAGGAATGGCGGCACTGGTACATAGCATGGAAGTAACCTTATATTAATACCCTCTGACGTATCAATTCGGATTTGGATCAATTTGGATTTCCATAAACTGATACAGAAAGCTATTAAAGCATTGAAAATAAAACAAAACAGAGTTTCCATTGAAAAAGCACTAACTTGAAATCAGCAATAAATTCTAACAAAACATAAAAAAGCACACAGTTTTCAATAAATTAAAAGTATACAAACTTGTTTTGACCTGAAAATCGTGGCGTTCTTTGAGCAAGCCTCTTGGAATAATATTGCGGTTCATGATCCAACTTAATTTTGCTCAAATACAATTCGAACATTTCCTGCCTTTCCAAGGCGGTTGGAAGGTCGATAACGATGTGTCGATCGAATCGACCAGGGCGTAGCAGAGCCTGGAAAATATATTTCAAAATAAGCTAAGCAAATCTACATTAACCGAATTTATTTCGCCACAAATAAACTATTGCTGACATAGTCAGATATCATATAACAAATTGGATTCAGAAAATTCATGGGGGGAGGGGGGACATTAGTTTACACCAGGTTCTACTTACAGTCATTTTTACAGTGAGAACTCATTTATGAATCAATTTTTCTCGAAAACTAAACCTTATCCAATATATCGCCACGATTTGTTGAGCCAAGTAAAACAATACCACGACCACTATCAATACCATCCATCTCTACCAGCAACTGATTTAAGGTCTGCTCCTCTTCTCGACTTCCACCACCCGTAGCTTCGCTGGAATTATTAAAATTCAAAACAGGAAATATTAAAGGAGGTTCAGCTAAAATTACCTCTGGCTTCTTTTGCGTCCTATTGCATCTATTTCATCGATATAAATGATGCAAGGCGCCATTTTCTTTGCCGTTTTGAACAAATTTCTGATCCTAGATGCTCCCAAACCTGAATGATAGTTAAATTAGCCATTAAATGAAATAACTGTACTGTTTGTCCTATTATTTAAGCATAAAGGAATAGGAAATATAGACATATTCATTAGAGTTCCGTAAAAAAGAACGAAAGCACCTTCCTTAAGTTAAAATAAATACCTCCAATCATTTCAACAAATTCAGTGCCATTCATCGAAATAAATGGCACTGAAGATTCGGTAGCAAGGGCTTTTGCCAGAAACGTCTTTCCACATCCAGGTGGACCGGTAAGCAATGCACCTTTTGGTAGACGAGCTCCCAGTTTCTGAAAATTTATTTCAATTTTCTCAGAAGGTACAATTTTAAAAAACCTCTTTCGTTTGGTAAAACGCATGTGCGTTTGATAAGGAAGGTCTCAAAAGAATTCAACTAATTAGTATGTTATTGCTACCAACGACAGAATTCCATCAAGAAATAAAACTCGCTATTAAATAGGGAAAAACGAAAGACAACGTATTAGCAGTTTGTAATAACCATATATTTTTCAGGACGTTTGAGATAATCCACAAATTCTTCAATCTCAACTTTAGCTTCATGCAAACCGGCAACGTCTTTGAACCTTATTTTTTGAGCGTTAGTGTCATTTGGTTTGATTACATTCAGCTTCATTTTAAGACCAAGCACATCTTGAAAGGAACTCTGAAAACAGACCTAGCAAATCTATTGTTTATGAGATAAAAAAAAGTTTGCTGAAAGATTATTAGAATTCTTTAGAAAGTGAATAAGTTGACACTCACTTTCATTGATGGAAGAGACTTTGAAGCTCCGAATAGCATTAACGCCAACAAAAGCAACAGCAGGAGATCTCTACAAGGAACAACAGTTAATAAGGTATGAAGAAATAGAATTACATGCACACATAATAGGAAACATACAGGAACCCTTGTATTGAAGTGTCGATAATTGCAACTGGTGCCCATTCTTCTGGTGGTCTTCCCAAAGCAGTTTCTATCGCGCGTATATCAGCTTCCAGTCTTTTAGTATCCATAGCTGTCACCACATATACTTTCTGCCAACCTATACCTGGCCTGAACATCTGAAAACATATGTAATTGATTTCTATAAAATAGTCAAAAATTACAAGTTAAATTGCTTTTAGTTCAATCCCACTTCATATTGTCAGTTACTTGTTGCAGTGAATTTTTCTCAAAACAACTAATCTGTGTTTGTAATAACTGCCAACGAAGTAATTTTAAAGTGCCGAAAGTATTCTTACCGATTCAGAAACGAAATATACTAAATATAAACACGAGCTTAAACACTAGGGAAAAATTCTTACATTGTATCCACAGTCACGGAAAGGTAGATTCTCCACTGGACTCGGCTTCATGATGATACGAGCAACATTATTTCCAGTTATTACAATTTGTTCAATCTAAAAAGGCATTCCGCAAAATTCACCCGTAAAATTTGACCAAAAATTTTCAGTAAACTTCTGCCATTCTCTGGAAGTAACTATTCTCGAAATTATTTAATACCACGTTATTTTCTGAACATGGATACTAATAATTTGTATAAATTTATTGGATTACATAGTTTGCCAAATAGTATTGAATACCTTAATGAGTGATTAAAAAAAGGAATTCCTTGTTCAAGAATGCAACTCTAACTTACTGAAATTTGTGTAGAGATTAACATCTCAATTGTTTGTCAACTACTCGTCAAGCTACGGTGCTTGACTATCTTCTACAGCTGCTAAACATTTCCCTTAGCAATTCAAATATGTATTACGGTTATTACGAATTCAGTTATTATGAAAATAATCTTTACCTGCCCCGATGGTACTATGTAGGTGAGAAAGTCATGTATTGTCAATTGATTTGCATATTTCGTCTGCCATACGCTTGTTAAAGCCGATGTTATCAGTGCTGCCACTACACTTCCGATTAATAAACCCATGAAAAATTTTCCTAAAATTTCAAATAAAAGATTAGTAAGTAGGATACTAAAAAGAATAAAGTACTATTTTAATCTTATGAGAGAATTAGAATCTTGAATTGATTGAAATTTAAGGAAAAATTACAAAAACATATGTCGATGGATTCTGTTTTTATATAGAAGTGAGTGATTTAACAAGAATGGTTAATCATAAGAAATACGAGCTATATTTAAACTGTATCATTTGTCACCAAATATTTTACATTTAACAACCATTAACGGATTAAAAACATACTTAGTTTTTTATTATCAGGCTCTTTTGACCACTCTTCTTTACCTCGATCACCATCTTTATTGTTAACTGCATGCCGAACTGAAAAAAAATTCTTTCCTATGTGATTCCGATACTACTTGATACATGGAATCACTTGTAATTTGTTACGACCATTCAATTCGATAAGATACAGATATAAATGTCCATGAGAGAATATTACGGAGCAAAACTAATTCCATAAGCGCGGCTGTTATCCGAAACAAATCAGTATGAAAATTTCAATGCAATAAAATAGATTTCATGTGGTTAATGCGATAGTGTGGGCTGAGTTTTCAACTTCTAGCGTCAATTAAATCTGTCATGAGTTGGAAATTGCACAGTGATAACTTTTTTAGATATGTCGGAATGATACCAACTGACCGTTGGATGCTAGTAATCAAATGTTATGCAAAAAACGCACAATAATAAAAAATAAGACTAACCTGAAGATGAGGAAAAAAAACGTCCCCAAAAGGATGGCGTTAGCTGGTGTGATGACCAGGACGTTGAAGATGGAGTTTTGAAAAGACATTTCTTGGGAATTGTCTTGGGATATGAATGAACAAATGAGGACTGCAGCGAAATGTTAGCCTTCCGATGCTGTGCAATAAACAATGAGCGAAGCAATCGCTTACCGGAATAGCAGTCAATGAAACCTCCAACTCTCAGCATCTGAAACATCATCGCAGTTTTCCGTAATTTCTTTTTCGTCTCAACCGGAATTTTTTTAAACTGTGTGTGACTAAAAAGTATCGATACAAGATACACTGCAGTGAATGCACCGAGAATTTCGATACCATACTTAAAGGGATCAATAGTAGTTCAAGATAAGGACTCCCCGTGAAGAATTGCTCTACTCATACTTATTGGACGAGTACAAACAATATTGAATGAAAGTGTTTTAAATGATAATAATGGAGTAGTGATACTTACTCCATGCACAACTTTGTAATCTTCTTTTCTGAACTTTACTATTTTTTACAACCATTCAAAGGACCTGAAATATTATAACATCACATCCACCAATGTTACACGTTTCGAACAAAGAACCCCTCAATTTTTCTGACAACTTATCAGCAAATGAGAAGAATAAATACCGAGATGTAAATGTTCCAACGTCCAGGTTAACGTAAATATTACATCTAGTCTGTCAGATGCTTGTACTTGTTGTGTCAAGAAGTCTTTCAGAGCATATTCATTACCACATTGACGGCAGTAAGAGTGGACAATGTTTGCAGCTCCCCTACCCAGCCATTTTCTACCTTTTAATAGAGTGCTCAAATGAATGAAATACCATTCAGGACACCTATACTGGTTGTCCTATGATTTGCCCGTCCACTGGGTATTTCAAGGTTTGAGCCTTTTTGATTCTAAGTTTTCCCAAAGTTTAGAAAGTTTGGATGGGTTTTAGGGCACTGTGGTAATCTTCCATCAAAACGATTGAGTCTTAATTATTAGCATGTTATTGGCCAGGAGAGCAATTCATACATGTGTCGCATGGTATGGACCTGTGAAAGATCGAATTATACAAAGGCTTCGAGCAGAATTTAAGGTTTTCTTTTTTATGACAATAAAAATAAAACCGTGAAATCCACCACGTAATTACAGAAATGAATTTCGCTTTTGCGGTATGTGTCAAAAGTGAAATATAGTTTTGCTGTCTGTAACTGCAAAATAAATTCAATCTCGCATCTTGTGCAGATGAGGGTTAATATTATTGAGATTTAGCAAACTATTTTCATTTATATGATTTTTGGGCATGCGCAATTAAATTTATTTTGTAAATCTACTCCAGAATTCCTTTTTTTAAAAAGGATTACATTTTGCCAGCTACAAGAGATTCGCGATTTATATAATTACATAAATATTTGAAAAATTCTGCGGATTTTATGAGTATAAATTGACGTTAAATGTGTTGAGATAATATGAAATTTCTAGCAATAGTTATTTTTAGCCTACTCATTTGGAAGTGGAATGTGAAAGTGAGAACCATGCAGGTCGGAGGGACGATGAAAGGCATTTCTATGTGCAGATTGTGTCCAACAATTTCGAAGGATTGCAAACCGTACAGGTGAGGATTTAAGCTAATTACAGCAACTACTTCATCAACTTACCTTTACACATTTCTCAGAGTTTTAATATATTTTTCAGAAGCTTTGAGATAACTCACAATTTTTCCAATCTCAACTTCAGCTTCTTGCAAACCTGCAACATCCTTATACCTTATTTTTTGAGTGTTAGTGATATTT
>NW_018108220.1:0-13824 GCF_000183805.2 Loa loa | reverse complement strand
AATAACTGTTTACGGGAAGAACTGGCTGGACCAGTACATGCCCTCCGTATCGACGCCTACGCCACATCACAGTTCAGTAGTAAATCACCAAGGGCTTCATCACCAAAATGCGCTCATATTCATACAAAACGTTTTCCCGAATAGTACTATACGGTTCTCGAAAGCACTCTAGTAAAACGTGATGACGTTCAGTGGTAATATTTGTATGCACAAATGTAAGAGGCTGGACCGAAAAATTAATTGCGCTTTGTTGTTTAAAAGTCCATTAAGTTATTCCTCAAGTCCATATATGGTATTATCTTCGGACTAATGCTTTAGTTATACTATGAAATGATCATGATCGAATTAATACTGACTATTAATGAGAAATTATGTGGAGTAAAATCATTTGAAAGCGCGATATTTCCAGTATATCAAGTTAGAACTATGTTTGATGGGATGGCTGACTCCTTGATGTCAAGTAAATATGTTAATTTAATTTTAGACTTATAATGTTAGACGAGAAAGTAAGTACTGTTCTATATTCCGAAGTTAACTGTGTTGCTAGTTGCATAGAGGTTCAAGTGCGATAGTTGGACAGAGACAGCGCTATGGAAGGGTTTCAAGCTGAGACTTAATTGAACAGTGTCTTCAGAAATATACTAATATCTGAATAATCCAGTGACACTAATATCTTTCGGTGATATCTGCAGTTTACAATATTGTTGACGATTACAATATTGCGATATTTTTTAGAATTCTGCACACTGATTATTACTTATCAGTCTACCAGTTCAGTTGTTCTTATAACAAGTTAGTCTGTTTGAAGATCTGCTGTGATGGTCAGCGATAAGTGGGCCAAAAAATGCAGGTTTCAACTCGTACACTTTGTCTCCATTGGCATTCCCCTTCTTCCAGGCATTCTGTAATTAGCTGGGACGGTCTGTTTCAACAAGATAACGATTTGGGATAGCATCAGTTCATACCGTTCCATTGAGGTCTCCAGAACGCCTGCGTGAAAATGTGGAGCAGCTTGTGGTCCTTTCGGAGGTATCTCTGAGATGGGAGTTATAGGGGAAGAAGTTAGAGTATGGCTCGTAATTTGGAACTCTAGGTGTGTTTGTTGGTCAGTTTACTCTCAACTTTGAATGGGAAAATCTTATACTGGTTTATCCTTCTCTCTATAATTCTTAGATGGCGTGCTTTTATTCCATCGGATGTTTTATCGCTTCTATTAGATCACTAGAAGAAACTCACCTAATCATGATTTCTTAATTTGAATTCAATTATTTGTAGGTTCACGCATCATGGCAATGTTGTCGAGACTATTCTGTGGATCATCATCACTGCAGCTACTTAACAATGTTGCTTTTCGTTACTTTTCGAAAACGACCTACAATACTGCGAGATATGCCGGACGTCGAGTTGCTGAAGGAGTTAGTCATTGAATTGAAAATTGATTAATTGCTGAAAATTGAAAGTTAAACAAGGAATGGCGTATCATCACAAATAATTTATTGTTTTATCGTAGCTAAGTACCGTGTATTATAGTGTGTTGGATGATTACCAGGGAGTTCATGTAGCGTTGCAGTTTTGATTTTCAAGCAAAGTCCTTCTGTTACTGTAGTTGATATTTCATTGAATCCATTCCATCCTTACGACGACTTATTTTCTAATTACCGGAATTTATATTTCATTCACTGCCATAACACTTCTTATTTTAGAAGTTTTCGAGAGACTAACGTCATTTATTTATTCAGAATTACGGTATTGGAAGCGCTACACGTACAACTCTGAAAGAACGTTTCATGGGACCTACTACAGGAAAACGTTTGTTGAAATTTTCGCAGCTTGAAATCGTATCATTCTTAAGATTGCTTTGTACTTTTGAATTTAATTTTGCATGTTCTTTATTTTAGGAGTTAAAATTGTTTTATTCTAGCATATATGTATGGAAGTGCAGTTGTAGCTGGGGCATCATTACTTGGAGTTGGTGCCTTGTGCTATTACGGACTGGGTCTTTCGAAAGAAGGTCAGAGCATCTTAGTGCAGTCAGGGTTAGTTGCCTTTTTCTGCGCATATAATCTTTTCGTGCCTTATATCTGCCATTATTTGAAGTATGAAATGTAAACGCCTATTTTTGCACTTACTTAGTTCTCGATAAGCTTCTTTTCTTCAGTTCATTCACTCCTACTTCTTTCTGCATCTATCGCAATATTTTTTTGTACCTCTATAAAAATCAAAAAGAGTTTGCATCGACTTGCGTTCTTCAGAATTTTTGAAAAACCAGGTTGTTATACTTTCCATAGCCACATTACGGTCTTTGTTAAAAACCTTTGACGAATATATGTTATTTCTAGTTGGGTGTCATCATCTTTTTTCTTTACTCAAGTTTCGAGAGCTTAACATTTCTAAAAGTACAGGAAGAATTGTAATAGTTGCTGAAAGAAGTAGGACTGCATAAACTGTAAAAATAGAAGGTAATGGAAAGGCAGTTCTTGTGTGCTTGAGACAGCGTTTGTTTAGAGCTTGGCCAGTATATGTGCGCGATCGTATAAAGGCTACATATGGTTATTTGTTTGCATCGCTTGGGATAACAGCAGCTTCAGCTGTAATGACATCAAGATCGTTTCATATTTCACGTTTGATAATGGGAGTAGGCTGTTCCATCTTTATTCATTGGCTATTTTTTCTTTTTCCAAATATGACTTTTTCCAATTATTTAATTTTTTTCAGTTGAATCAAATAAGCAAACTGCACTGCTTTATTTGCAAAATTTTTAGAATACTGTCATAAACAAGTGGTATCCCATGATTAAGAAGAGTCTATTCAAATATTGTGGAAATTTTATATTTAATTCAATAATCCTAGTGTTGCTCACCGCAGATTAGATGCACTGAGTGTTGTTCTCATGAAAGGATATACGGCTACAGATGGCTTACATCTTAAAGCCTACATATCAGTACCATATACATATTGAATTTTTAGCTATCACTGCTTGTATAACAAATTACCAGACCAAATCGGGTTTTGTGATTTGTATTGTAGTTTTAGAATAAAAAATACTTGGGAAGTCTTTCTTATTGCGGAAATCTAACTTATTTGCATGCAAAACTTTATTGGGCGCTTCTGTGAGTCAACGTAAAGATGTAGAATCTGAGGAGGATAAATATATAGGATCTAGTGATGCTGGATTGATTTGAAGAAAATCAGTTTTATTATTTTCTTGCTCACTTACTATTTTTCCAATTTAGTCGCCCTTTATCTCAATGGCGGCTGTAATGGCAAGCGGTATCGCAGTATCATTGATCGATTACGACAATACTTTGCTGAAACATGCAGCTTGGATTCTGCATGCGGGCATGATGGGTACCTTCATAGGTCCAGTCTGTTTGATGGGTGGTCCCTTGGCTATGCGGGCTGCTTGGTATACTGCAGCTATTGTCGCAGGTATTTTTTTTTTAAGTTTATGGACTTTTTAGCTTTAAATAGAAATACAATAAATTTCAACATCATAGTAGTGCGATGGTTTTTATTCGGTTGACGTAATATTTTGCGGAAGTGCGGCATCATATGGCTAATAATTGTGTATGTTAGTAACTGCTCTCTTTCACTGATTCTGATTTCACGCAATTTACGAGCACTAAAAGAATAATGTCGCCACGTTCTTTATTTTACAACATTGTATTAATGCTACTAACATACAATTACTATTATTATTACGACTGAATACTGAGAATGTACATTTTTTAAAATACCCTATTAAAATTTTTATTAAATAAGCTTTAATTCCATGACCATGTAATTCGAAATCGATTCAGTCATTTCCCCAAACAAAAAAATAAACACCAAATCGGGAGTTTTCAGGACTGTCAACAGTTGCTTTCACAGCACCATCTGAAAAGTTCCTGATGATGGGAGGCGCTTTAGCTATGGGACTTGGTGTTGTTTTTGCATCATCTATTGGAACTTTTTTTCTTCCTCCGACATCTGCGCTGGGTGCAAGTATGTTTTACGAATTTTTTGATAAAGTTAACGCTCAAAACTAAAAACTTGAAATCTTTGGCTATTGCTAAATGATATTCAATATATATTCATTTGGAGTTTAAGAAAAAAATTGATATTTCTAGGTCTGATGTCTATCTCCATTTATGGCGGTCTGATTCTCTTTTCACTATTTTTGTTGTTTGACACACAATTAGTTATCAAACGGGCGCAGATGTATCCGATTTCGAACACAAGTGAAGAGCAGATTTACAAGACGGGGTATTACGGCAGTATTGCTTCTGGGTATTATGATATTACTACACCAAAAATGCGTCGATTTGATCCAATCAATGCGTAAGTTGTTTCACGATTCTTATGTTTCAAACGTGTGAAGTTGTTATGAGTGGTATACTGTTGTGAATGAGGTTGGGAAGTAATAACTAAGTGCAGATCAGTATATAAACACGTTTTTTTTGTCCTCTATACCAAACCTAAAAAACAGGGTTATTTTAAGCTGAAAACGTAATAAAAGTTGGTTTGCCCATTTTTTGAATGTCACCATGCATCGCATTTCAGACAGTTGTCCATTTACTCAGATGTCTTGAACATTTTTATTCGATTGGCAACAATAATGATGGGGATGCAGAGTAGTAGAAAACGATAATTGACACACTTCACACATATAATATTTCCTTTCTTACTGGTAAAATATCATGCAGTCATATATACATTTGTAAAAATCAGTGTGATAACTAAAATATTAGTTTTTGAGCAGTGGTTATATTTTTGACAAAGATTTTTCAGAAATTCGTTCAGTGTAATTTATTTCTTCTCTTTTTTCAAAAGTGATATCTGTGCACCACTGCTCAAATTTACTGGTCATAAGGTCATTTCCAGTAGCCGTATTAATCGACTTTCCAATCCTGATAATTCATACTAATCCGTGTGGCTACATATTTCCCTTCATGTTTCGAAATGCAGCATATTTCGGGCATTATTTTGTCGAGATAAAACTGATCACATAATTTACATACTAGCTTATGCTTGCAGTGAAATGAGGCTCCTGTATTGCCCAATGTTGCTTTTGATTTCATTGAAAGTCGAACTTGTCTTTAAGACCAAAATAATCGATACTATCTTCTTTACAGAATATTGCGAAGAAAAGACTTTAGTGATAGTTCCGTTTGCAAGAACAAATATTGATTATGTATAAATAAATGTAAGTAACGAAACGTTGAAGTTTATGATCACATGGAAATGTGCGCATAAGATTCTTTGGTTATTGATGCAAGACGCTGGTAAATTTTGCATGATTAAAACAAATGAGGAGGATATTAAACAGCTTGCAGCCAGCCATAAACATATTTCTGGAAAAAGCGGAATTAGTTTAATTTGATTGCTCTGAATTTTGGGACTAGTAAGGTCAAACTATTTTTGCTGGATTTGTTTTAGAAAGTGTGTGTTACTGCACTCGGAGGACCTCATAGTACCTCGGTATATGTTAGATATCTAGATATCGATGCATAAAATCAACCTGGAAAAAAGATTAAAAAAAAATGTCCCGTTGGACCTCATGTAGGTTGACGTCTGGTGCACACGGTGTACTCCTGATTGTCATAAATATTCGGTAATACGTTTTTTTAAATCTCAAATTGGACTGGAATTTTGCTGTTTGTGTTTTAATGTATTTTCTCCATTCGTCCGATATTGGCACGTTTCGGAAATGGAAAATTTGAAGTATTATTTATTTGACGATAGCGCGTCATCGTGCACCAGCCACTACTGTATCAATGTATAATGGTTGGTTAATTTTATCAGTTATCTACAGAATTATTCTGTGGTCAACCTACAGCTCCTTATTTTACTTATTGGATGGACGACCACAGTATGACTTGATATGGCGCTATATCAGAACTAAAAAATTATGCGAGCACTGATTCATTTTGCATGAGTCACATATACTGTGTATTCTGATATTCACTGGTTCTTACTCGTCAACATAAATTCCTACGACTTGTATTGAGCCCAGAAATGATTTTGAATGTCTAAGTCTTGGATTTTTCAATTTGCAATCTCTCTTACATCTCTCCCTCTCTTCTTGCATGGAGTTTTTAGTGAGATTTACCAAAAGTGTTTCTAAGCCATTTCCATAGCTTATGGGTGATAATGAATGACTGACAACCGTTGTTTTGAAATCATTAGATTGATGGCATATATTTATCGTACTATATGCAAAGATTTTAGTAGTGGAGTGGATGATAAGGAACTGCAGATGGAGTTGAATTGAAGGCTAAAGGAATGAATGATATGAGTGATGGGATAGAAGACGAAGTTTTGTATGCTATGCTTTAGTCTGATCAACAACCAGAGATTATTCACTTAACCGAAATGAATATGAATATAAACAACTATCGAATATGTGGAAAGTTCTACAGATATACAACTGTCAGATTAAAAGTGCATGAAATATGCAACTGTCAAAGGATATAAGGGAATGTTTGAAGATCCGCGGGAATTATTGTCAATACAAAGAGGTGAAAGTTGTGATGGAAAGATTTTTAAAAATCACTATCCACAAAGAAGAAGAGGAAGATCTCGCAAGTCTCTTCAATCCCAAGCCTTTATTAAGTTGACACAGTTATGTGAATTCCATTCATATAAAATTCTTGATCATAGTCTTAAATTTAACAAATTGGAAATTCGTTATCAAGGGTGGTTGTGGAGCTGAAAAAGTTTGTAACTTTTTCTTTATAGCAGACAACAATAGGTCAGCAACCGCAGCGTATTAGAATGCTTAGACGAATTTGTTAATATTTTTTTCAAAAAAATGTATAAACTAAAGGCAGATTATTTCGAAATATATCTAAGTTTAAAACTATTCCAAAATCGTAGGTGAAAAAAACTATCACTATTTTAAAACAAAAATTTTAGATATGCATAATTACTTCTTATTAATTATTTTGGATGAACGTGAGTACTGGAACTAAATTTAATAATTAACGGACGCAAATACAATCCTTTTTCTTCCAGCTATATTAGTACAGGACGGTGAAATGGTTGAAAATATGCAAAAATCAAACAAAAATCTAGTCCCATCTTTTTCCAATATTAAGCCTTTCAGTGGTGTGATTGATCCTTAGCAAAATTCTTCTACGCTTATGCGCAAATAAATATCGCAAATGGTTTGATGGATACTCCAAGATTTACGTATTAATCCAAATTAATTGAATTCCAATATACATTACTTACAAGCAATAGCGAGTGGACAAATGACATAGCCTAATTCTATTAACACACTAAGTGAACAAAATGCTAGATAAGCAATAATCATCACTATTCCGAATATTTTATTCATTTCCCATCGACAGATTTTCACAGCAACTATTAAGACAATCAGCATCAGAAACAAAAGACCAACAGAACAGATAAGGCCTTTTGAAACGACGGGTATAGTGCCCAAACGGGAATTTGATGATGGCCTGGTCAGCCAACGAATTGCGAATTGCAACAACCAAGGAATTGGCAATCTGCAATTATAGAATTTCGATTTCTTTTTCAGAAATAATGCTTCATAATTGTGTTTCCTACGGAAATATTATATGAACGTACCCGACACAAATGTCGAAAAGATTGCTTCCTATGGAGCTTGACACAGCCATGTCACCAAGTCCTTTACGAGCAACGATTACACTGAAATGATTTATTTTTATTTAGACAAGTAATCTGTGTAATATTAGGAAAAATTAATTCCATTTTAATAAAAGACAAATATGAACATAGTAAAACTTTGAAGTAAACCTAGATAATAAAACTCTAAAGAAATTTTAAAATGTAGATCTTCCCTGATTAGTAAATTCAAGACACATACTAAACAATTCTCTCTTTTACTGAAAGAAAAGTGTTGCGCACATAGATAAGTAATAATTGGCAATACTTATTTCCTGATTTAGCCAGGAATTTTTCATAAATTTACGTCATAAATTAAACACATTAACGATTGAACCTGGAAATGAGATCAGATACGCTTGTGCCAGCAGCTAACACCGTCAAACCCATTATCTAAATGTATAAATTTGTAATAACACTGCTGATCTCTTGATTTCAAAAATAAGAATGAAAAATTGATTCGTTTCAGCACTGTTATCTGAAATAGCTAGAAAGAAACCAAAATACAGTACTGACAGAATAAGTACAAGCGTACCATTAAAACTTTTGGCCAGAGCTCTAAAATTAAACGAATATCGCTTCTGATCTTTAGATGTTAGCCAAAAACATTAGCCAAAAAAAGACCCATCATATAAATCAGCAATATTATTCATCTAATCCTAATTCCTACGTTACATTATTTGATTTATGAAATACTTTCTAAGTCGAAGGCACTTTAATCATTTTTTTCTAATACTTAACTAAATGGAAAGTAAAAAAAAAATTCGAGAGAAGCTGCAGAAGATTCATGAATTAAAAAACATTAAAAACTGTTATGAGGTTTAACCATGGAAACTATGAATATAAAAAAAGGCGAATACCGTGCTATCGCATCAATTTAATTAATTATTACTGGCGCAGATGGCAATCTTACGAAGTCGAAAAAAGAATTGATCAAACAAATTTGCAAATATATGCAACACAATCACATTGTCAGTCATAACGCGTGAAATGTGATGATAATATGGTACTGTGATTTTAACTTTAAAAAAGCTCTGTTACCTCATCCGGTACATTTAATGTTTCACCGATTACCTTTGCCCACCAAACCATCAAATATGAGAAAAAACCAATCCATAAAATTGATCCCATGAAAGTTATCACAAAATACTTCCTGGATGACTGAAAATAATGGGATAGATATCAAGGTAAAAGTTCAAGATGTTTTACCTACCATTATATAAGTCCAAAAAAAGAAAACGGATGGATATTAGTAAAATATCCACCTCATTTCCTCTAAAAATTGCTCAGCACTTTCTCGAGAAATCTTTCGAGCAAAAAATGATAAGTTGCGTCTGCTTTGGCTCTTTGATAACTACCTTTGGTCACATTTTCTACTTCTCTTCCTCATACTCACTTGCAAGAATCTTTCCTACCTGCCGGTTTCTTTCCACCGAATTAACTTACGGAATTTCTCGAATCTGGAAGTGTGTAATAAAGTGGAAGCATAATTGGCGCCAAAAACAGATAAGATAACCGTGCTTTAGTGGAAGATGGCCACGAGATGTTAATCGGTATTTCCGACTTATTAGCGCTTTCTTTCAATACTGCGCACGTCTGAACAAAAGAAATTTTGGCTGAACTGGGTGTCGGTAGAGCCGAAAAAATGTTATGAGTTGTTTTAATTAGAATTCAGAACATTTTTCAGACAAATGATTTATTACATCAAATTAATAGAATAAATATTTTGATGTCTAAAATGATGAATCATTTATCCAAATCCAACTTTTCCAATTTTTTAACCAATCTTAATTGCAATGTTCAATGTTGCAGACAAAGCCCTTTGTTGTAAACTTTTTCCAATCTTCTAATTAAGCTTACATGCAATTGTCGGAATGTCTTAAAGAACATATGTGCAAATGTCGAAATTTTAGAATCTCTAGTGTGCCACCTAAACCAATGTGTCTGGAATGTTAAAGCATTCCCATTATATAAGGAGGTAGGATCAGTCATCCTAACGGTCACTTATCAAGTCCAAAAGCTCCTGCAGTTACGCAATCTGACAGCTCGCTCAATCACTCAATAGGGCAGCTCGTGCAAGCATTCTAGGCGACAGCTTAGTCAGGCGTTCAATTTGACAACGGTTCAACGGCAGAGAAGCGGCAATTCAACAATTCAAAGTAGGAGCGAAAGACTGTTTGATATCCTTTAATATTATTTATTGTATATTGTTCATTTCGTCCCCATCATTATTTCAGTGCGATATTTGTATCATATCATATAAGACTAATAAAGGTTAGTATTGACATTGCGGAGTTAAAACAATAAAAAATAAATTACAAAATCTTTCCCTGCCACTGGGACAAACTGATATTTTTGTAGGGCATTGGCTTATTCTTATTCTCCATGTTTCATTTTTCTGCTTATTGCTCCAATTTTTTCCTTTCTTCTAAATTTTAAATATTTTGATTTTTTTTGAAAATTTATATAAAAAAGTTAAATGTTAAAATGACTTCGCGAATCCTAAGTCATAGATTAATAGAATAAACCTGGAATGAAAATGAAAATGCAATAAATACATTTTACCTCATATACAACAACTTTTTCAGAATATCTAGGGATTTGTCGAGTTATTTCACAATTTGTTTCATTCATCAATTCTGTTATCGATCCGGGAAGCTGAAACTTGGGCAACCTTGAAACAATCGTATATTGTAATTATCAAAATGGTTCTATTTAAGAATATTTCTTCCTCCAATTTCGATAAGTCATTTTGTCAGCGTGTCATTTCATCGATAAACTTAGAACTTCTAAAATTCAGACGGTTTGACAAACTAATTGAAGAAATTTTAGTTGCAAAAACTAAATAGTATTCCTCAACTTGCCTCAACCTCAGGCATAGCATTTGAGATTTTATTTTGACAATTTTTTTGCGTCACATTATGCAATATTGCTGTTGTCATTTTAGTGAATTCATTTGAATCTAAAAAATGATTTTTCAGGAGTCAATGATTCAAATTTCTTATTTATTGAGACTATTCATTGTCAACAAATTTTGCAACACTGCTTGTTGGCCGCATTTGCCTTATTTGTGATATCATCAAAAAATGAAGAAATAAACTTTTAACTGCATACTAAATTAAATGGGTTTTAATTAACTCCAGCCAATTACCGAATATGTTTCGACACCTTTTAATTATAAAAAAACTTAAAACTTATGCTGAAATTCACAAACAAAAACCTTTTACAGAGTGGGAAACTTTCGCCACTGCAGCCCTATTTTGCATCGAAATTGATTTCATTTGCTTCACAGCAATGATAGATGGTGAAGGTGTTGCTTCTTGTATTGATATATTATTCAGAAGTGGAAACCATAAATGCTGGAAATGAAACTGGAAGAATATTTGGGAGATCTAGACAAGGAATTAAAATTCATCACAATATCAATTTTTTAATATTAATTTGTGAACAAAGGATAAGGAAAGGTTATATGAAGAATAATGGGACTTAAAATTATTAACTTGAAATTATTCTTTAATCCACAACTTAGCACACAACAATTATCGACCTGCGACGTTTTGTACAGGATAAGTTTAAAAATTTTTTGCAGCTGTCTGTTATAACTCATAACAACACCATAAATAATATAAATAATGAAGAGTGACATCGCTTCGTACCACTGAATTTCTTCGTCCAGGAAAAACAATACAAGTAAAAACAATGCTAATATGTAGAAAAAAATATCTCTGAAATAACTGATTGACGACAGTTCAGCGAAATTAAGTTTTGTGCATATGTGATCATTTTATAGTGGTCACTACTTGATTGTAAGCTAGGTAATTAGTTCTTGAAAAACTGACCAATTTCGAATGAGTGAAATATTTATACAAAATTATAAGTCTTCTTGTTTTGAAATAAATGTGAATCATACCTGAGCATGGGCCACCAAGTAATTTTAAGTATTTCTAGTGAGAAGAATGTACAGAATGCCAATACACATAGAATATTGAATGTGGCACTGCCTTAAATGATTCGTTTTCTTTCCATTTAATGAATTTAGAACTTGTTTAATATGTTATTCAATGCAATAAGCTTATGTCTGGAGTTCAAGAAAATGAGAATGTGAATGAAAGAGAGGAAGAAGAAGAGAAGAAACGAAGAACTGGTGTTCCAAATAGGTTCTCGGATTTTTGATTAATAAATTCAGGATGCATAACACGAAGGACTAATTCATTAAAGTTTTTAAGGGAAGAACTGAATGCGTTGGGAAGTAAAATTAATCTCACCAACAATGGTCCCAATGCCGACATTATTCTGAGTAATAAAAACACCAAATAAACTGGCAAAAAATTCAGGCGCAGAACCACCGGCAGCCAGAAATGTAGCACCAGCAACATCGCTCGATATTGATAGCTGTAATAATTCATCACACTGGTAATGATCGGGTAATTAAGTTAGTGTGATAGGAATAAAAATTAAGTTGGAAATCGTGGAAAGTTTGTGACTTGTAACAAAAGTGAGTCATCTTAATAATTCCTGAATTTTTTCATATTTTTAGATTTCCAATAAGTTGTTTTCATTCATCAAATCCCAGATTTTGGTAGATTAGTTGAAATTTTTGATTAGAAATCATGATTTTGAAAAAATAAGAAATTCTGATTGGACTGTATTCAGACTGATCAGATTTTGTGATATATTTTTCTTTTTGAATGAATGAATGCGAAAGATATCTGAATAACTTGTAAACAATGGATGATTTTTTCCATTCAAATGTCCACACTTTTCGTGATTTGGAAAAGTTTTTGACAAAGTCTCGCACCTTCACTATAATTACACTAAGTGAGGGGACGAAAAATTCATCGGAAACGATGGAAATGGCGATAAACATATAAATGAGACCAAAGAAATGCAGAAAAAGTGCACCACGACGACGTTGCTCCAGTGTAAAATAGTCAGTCGGGAAAAAACTGGAACTTGAACCTGGAAATTGAATTTCAATTTTCTGGCGTTAACCATTGAAGTGGAATTTTTAATTATTTGATACGAAGGTAAAAATTAACCACTGGAACTGGCTGCTGAATGGAAGCAATGATCGGTGCTTGCTATAGTGAGCAGTCGACGAAATTTGAACAACCGGACAAATGGTGAATTCTTTGAAACCAATAATTCATGTTTACTTTTTAAAGAAGTGACAACTTTATACCAGTTACTCCTCTTTGATTTAAGCAACCTGAATTTGGGACTTCAGAATAAACTTTAAAAAACAAAACGATGAAGTAATAATCCATGACAGCGCTATGTCCGAAATTTCCAAAAAAATCGAGAAATAATTTTGAAGAAAATAGATTTTCTACTTAAAAAAATCACAAATTCTGAAATTTGGAACAAACCTCAAATAGATTCTTGAAGTTCACAAAATCTTCGAGAATTGATATTTTAAAGTTGACACTAAATTTTCACAACATAGAAAGAAACAATCGGAACTGTGTTTCAGATGCAGAATATATTAAGATTTTTGTGCGTGTTATATGCCTTAATCAGGCTCACTTCTTATCTACTGATTTAGCATGTTACCTTAGGCCTTCGTCCATCTTAACGCCCATTCTAACTCGGAAATCAAGTGGATATTTATCAACCAGTAGTCGTTCTTTCGCACTTAACATATGATACGTCGCATGAATATATGATATGGTGCAAAAAGTAGCGAATAGAATCAATATAATACAGACTAAATAGAATAAAAATGCTGGCAAACAGCTGTTATTGCGCGAAAGTGTCATAGAATGTATATGAAACTTAAATTTTTGAAAATCTTCAAAATGACCTCACACTCTTCCAACTCAAACCAATCATACCTGCAACATCGGTGAGCAACGAAAAAGGAATATTGTGACCAATACTGATCGCTTCAGCTTATTACGCATAAATTAAATAAGCACGATCTCAAATGGAAGAGAGTTCAGAAATTCAGTTATTCAACTCTTCGGCAAAATTTTTCTTTTTTGGAAATTTCCTTGCTCAATTTTACTAATTTCGACACTACCTGCTTTTTCTCCCCTCTTTTTTTAAAAGTCCTCTTTCATTTAAACCATTAAATTCAAATTACTCCATGTCGCTCCATAAGAATGAATTATGTATAGTCAATTTTGCTTCTTTCTGATTTTTGACTCATGCATTTTTAGCATCACAATTTGAATATAGTATTATTACCGT
>NW_018108219.1:375931-378858 GCF_000183805.2 Loa loa | reverse complement strand
ACAATGTTGTTGTTGACATAGAAGATATTGACATCGACGATGTTATTGACATCCCCGATAACGTTAACATCCTCGACGACTTTGAAATATTTTGCCACAAATGAAAAGTATCTGCTTGCAGTATATCGAAATTATTTGTCTCTTCCCTTCCCCTGTCTTTCCCTTCCTTTCCGTTTATAAATTTTATAACAAAAGAAACTTGGTCATGAAAACTAACTAACTTTTTATCCCGTAAAAATTATCCAAGGATTTTATACAAAAAGATTTACGATTTTGCAATACTTCATCGAGATATGTATAATGATTGCAAATCACCAGGAGAAGATGGTGGAGAATTCGATAGTGATATTCCTTGGATTTCTGTTACAACACGTTTTGCTGCCATATCAAGCAACTAGCTGTCTAAATTAATGAACTAAATTATTTTTAAAAAAAAAAAAAACAGATACTAAAGTAAAATTAAACCTTCAAAATTTAGTAGAATCTTTTTGCTATATTTATCGAAAAGTTGAAAGCTTTAGAGCTGTCCTTAATTACTAGGCAATAATTGTAATTTAATTATCCAAATTAAAACATACTCGATTTTTAACAACGAAAATATCCCATTCTTTATTCATTCATAGGTAAGATAAATTGAAATTAGCCAATTCCCTATCCTAAATTAGAAAAATTAGTACGTTCATCCTAAAATTGGATTAAAATGCAAAAATATTCTTCATGCTTTGAAAATTTTCAATGCATGTATTCGTTGGATGATATTTTAAACTAAAAAATCATTAATATATCGTTTTTTCACGGAAAACTATTAAAGATTTCTGAAAATTTCAAAGATTTCAAAGGTTCTTTTGAAATGAATTAGGAACAAGGTTAAAAATAGAACAAAATTGAAATATTTTTTAAATTTCAGTTATTTAATATTTAATAGCTTAATACTTTAATAGTCTTTGTACAGCAAGAAATTCAAATCAAAAAAAGTGGAAAAAACTTTTCCTGTGTGATATTCTAACTTTAATTCATCATCCTCAATAAACGGTTTTTGATATTACCACGTAATGATTGGAAAGGACAACCGCTGCTGCAAATGATCAGCTAACTTTTGTGGTTCTAATTAATTTCATTCGAATTAATTGAAAATCTTTGTACTTGATTAAAAATACATATATATCAAAAATTATCATTTTTTGGGTAAAATAAAAAATTGCTTCATTTATGCATGATAAGTTATATTCTTATTTTGAAAATTTTTAAAACAAAAAAAAGAACTTTGTTATATATGCAATTCCTCTGTCAAAAATTGGTCATCAGAAGTAAGCATGAGTTATCAACAAAGCAGTTTTGCAACACAACCCTCATTGTTGCATCAACAACATGATGATAAAAATGATAAATCATCAATTATTTATATCGGAAATGATGATAAAGAAATAATATTATCGCTATACAATAGTGATACGACAAAGGTTTTGTTTTATTTGTTCCTTCATAAGTTAACATATTTTCTTTTTTCTCTTTTTTCTTAAAATTACAATTACATTTTCATGACTGTAACAAAAAGATATGATAATATTAATTAGTGCTATAATTTAATTATTTAATTTCCAATTAAAAGAGAATTTTTTTTCCCAACTTATGATGATAATTCGAAACATGATAGTGATGAAGAATTTGCGATATACGCATGCTTACGAGGACTTATAAAATCCAAATTGATATCACCAATTCAAAAACATGATTATGCTGCACTTGTATCATATGCTGGTTTTTTTTTTGCTTTTTGATTTCTCTGAATAAAATTAAATGAAGGGTAGTTTGATCGAAAGAAAGGTGTAGACAGATGTTAATTTAAAAGTTAATTTAGATAAAAGTTAGTTATGTAAAGTAAATTAATTTTACCAGAATGCCGGAAAATCTTTACTTAATAATTAATTTAACTCTGTAAACACATTAAACAGTCAGTTTACAAGCATTTATTTAGAATCATTTGATTCTTAAGAATTGCATTAAATTTACATTAAAGATTAATACAATGAGATAAAACTGTTTAAAGCTTGATTAATTTTTATTAATTGTTAACAAAGTAATAATATTAAGAAAAGAAAAGTAAACTCTGTCAATAAAGCAAAAAAAAAGAGGCAAATTAAGAAAGAATGAGTTTTCATAACCAAATTTTTCATCAAAATTTAAAAAAAAAAAACTTGCTGTATTTTTTCCTATTTTCATGTCTATGCCTGAATTAAATAAATTTTGCAAATGAAAAAATTCTTGATGGCAATATAATTATTAAAAAACTAAGTGATGATAAATGTTTGAATGATGGATTTATTAATCGTAATCAAATAAGTGGTGATAAAATTTTTGCATTTTCAGTACCATATTTTTCACGAAATCGAGCATATCACATTTATCGAACACCAATAATATTTAAGGTAATTTTAATCAGTGAATAATTCCTACTTAATTATAAGATATTAAACCTGACATTGGTATGTTAGACTATTTGTTGCATACGTGGAATTATTCTAAAATGTCAAATAAAATCAGCTAGCAAATTTCCGGTTTAATTCACATGCAATTATCTAAGCTATTTGTTGCTAATTAGTTAAGATAAGCGACATTTAAATTAACATTAATGCTTATGAGGTAGTGATTTTTTTTTGCTTATATTATCAATGTTAAATTGATAAATTAGCTTTCTTATGTTTACCTTTTAAAATGAAATTTTTTCAGAATGCTTTTCAAACACATTGTTTGCTTTTTATTTTGTCACATCAGTGATTTGTTTGAAGTCAATTCGCAAATTAAACTTATGAAATTTTATAAATCAATCTTTTTCTTGCTTAAATTCACATCCACTCGAGACCATTAATAATTTGTAAGGTAAGTTTGATGACTAATAAACAATTCACTATAAATAAAATTGTCGCATT
>NW_018108219.1:373415-375469 GCF_000183805.2 Loa loa | reverse complement strand
CTTGAATTTTATACGTTGAAAGAACTAAAATTCATTTAGAATCCACAACGGTCAAGAAATGAAGAGAAAGTATTCGATTTTTTGAAATTGATTTCCAAAAATGAAAGTTTAAATTCAATAAATTAGGAAAAATACGAAATTAAAAAAAATACCTAATTATAAATAGCTGTTTTTTCTTGTTTTCGAAATAAATAGCAAATATTTTATCATATCAGAACCGCATTTTCGGACCCAGACTGCTGATAATATTATGACTAATTGTCGAAATGATTCCTTTGTTTCTATCCGTTTTACTGCCGCGCAATGACAGTATTGCGGGTACTATTATCATACCATGATAAGTACCTAATAATACTACTACCACTATCGTTTTGGCAAATGATCCGACTGATTCGGTGGAAATCAGAAATACAGGTAACATACTTAAGGTGGTGGATATAGCAGCCTGAAAAGAAAATAGAACAGATAAACATATTAATTAAGGAAATGATAAGCTGAATAAGTAGTAAATTTCATTTTTTGATTAAAAAAGCATTTTAGTTAATAGAAAGTGGATTAAATTATAAAAGATGAAATTTGAATAAACCTCAACAATTGGTTCACCAATGGCATGATATACACTAGCAAGTTTACGTATCCGATGATCAATGCATTCATTAGAAATATGTGCCGAATTATCGCAATGATAGAAATGATAGCATGCATGAGCCGTAAAATCGACACTGAATCCAACAGCAATTATTGCAGTAATCATCGTTATTGGATCCAGATCAAGGCCAAGTAAGCTTAAGATTCCCATCATACCTAAAATTCTCAGAAATTTCTAGCAAACATAATTATGGTTTATCATCATACTAAATTATCACATAGGTTGGAAGTAAATCATTTTAAGAAATAAGCAAAATCTTTTCCATTGTAACAAAAAATTTGTTCATTCTCGATCATATTCTATTCTATAATTTGAAATTGTTATACTTATGATATCATTATATTTCTGTCTTATCAATGTTAATTATATTATTCAATTAATAATGCAGTATTGAGAAATTTTATCGAAATCTATCACAAATAATTGTTAAGCTATTATGAAATGAACTAACAATAGAAAATCGAGAAAATGGTAAATGATGCGACAATTGTCGGAGCTAATTTTGTGGTAAATATGAAGCATACAAACATAATACAAGTTATTGTAATAATTACTGCTTTCGTCAGTTCTTTCTGTAAAATTTTGATATTATTCTTTGAGTTGTTTGTTATAATTTAAAATTAATGAGATTTTATCATTAATTTTTTATCAGTATATAAGCTAAAAAATTATTGAAACAATGAAAAATTTATATATCCAAAACAAACAGATCCATAATATACCAATTCTCCTCTTTACACTTTTTTTTTTGGAAAAAGTAATTGCTATTATAAAGAATAATTGTAATTTTAGGTCAAGTTTGTCCTTTGCTTGATAACTTTAATTGTTACAATATCAGTCAGGTCGTAGTTTTGGTCAAAAGACTACACTTTTCTTATGGTCATTCTTTTTTAATCATGTTATTTTTAGTAGTTAATTCAAAAGAAAAACCAAAAGGTCCATTTTAGACAACGAAAAATTAAGAATAAAAAAAATTGTTTGATTTGTAATTTATTTCAGTTGTTTTTTATCCATTATAAAAAAGGATAAATGAGCATTTTAAGGTTACTCATAATTAATTATATAATTGCTTCTTTTCAAGTTTAATCTTTACAGAAATATGACCAAATATTGCCTTGATTATTATCATTAATTACTTTGACAAACAGTTGTTCAAAGTTGAAATTATAGCTGTTTCAGAAGCAAGTTTAATAATACCTTAACACTTGATATCAAATCAAAAATTGTGCCATCATAATCAAACAAAGTTATATTATATTGCGGATATTCATCCAAAACAGATCGAATAGGATCTAAAATGTTTCAATTTTAGAAGTGAATTATATGTGTCGGAATAATTTATATGTTTTTAGTAAATTATTAGTTAAATTAAGATTAATTAATTGCAGAATTATCTACCGTATTG
>NW_018108219.1:346098-372648 GCF_000183805.2 Loa loa | reverse complement strand
TAATTTATTTCAGTTGTTTTTTATCCATTATAAAAAAGGATAAATGAGCATTTTAAGGTTACTCATAATTAATTATATAATTGCTTCTTTTCAAGTTTAATCTTTACAGAAATATGACCAAATATTGCCTTGATTATTATCATTAATTACTTTGACAAACAGTTGTTCAAAGTTGAAATTATAGCTGTTTCAGAAGCAAGTTTAATAATACCTTAACACTTGATATCAAATCAAAAATTGTGCCATCATAATCAAACAAAGTTATATTATATTGCGGATATTCATCCAAAACAGATCGAATAGGATCTAAAATGTTTCAATTTTAGAAGTGAATTATATGTGTCGGAATAATTTATATGTTTTTAGTAAATTATTAATTAAATTAAGATTAATTAATTGCAGAATTATCTACCAAAAATTGCAGAATTGCAGAATTATCTAGTTTCATATAATGAAATTATACGGAAATTTGCATTCTAGAGTTTGAAGAGTTTAAGCATTTAAAACCCTAAACCTAAGGTATAATTTATTTAACAGAATGATAATTCTAGTGGGATAAAATGGTTAGATTTCAAGAATGACCAATTTAATACAGACATTTACGCAAACATTTTAATACATTCAAATGCATTCTATTCAAAGTTACCAGTCAAAGTATATTTAATTTTAGGTTTCGACTCGAAATCTCTTCTGTTTCAAGATAAAAGTAATTAAGTTATCCAGTTGATATTTTTCATTTTTCATATCCAAGTAACTATTATATTTAACTATTATCTTTAACTATTATCTATTCAATAGTTTAAATTTGATCCATCAAAAATTTTTACTTTCTTTTTTTCTAAATTTAATTAAAATTTTCAAATTGATTAAAACAAACCGAGGAAATCAGCTCGTTGTGTCCATCCATCTATTCCATGTGAAACTGTTATAAATAAAAAGCTATCGATGATAACTGAATTCCTTAAATTGAAAATGCATGCAATGATTGAACTTAATTTTCTAATTTCAATAAATAATGCTTCGTTTTTAAAAATAAATTCTATAATCCGCCAAAATTTTCATTTTAATTTCAATATTAAAACTATATTGTACATATTATTACGTCATCCAATTAATAAATGACTGATAGAAACGGAAAATCATTTTGTTTCCGAAAACGGTCTATATCATATCAGGTATGCTGTTGCATTGATATCATCATACTGTTCATCATAAAGTAGAATGATATGGAAAGCTGTGTCGCCACGAAAATCCTCTTGTCGCATTATACCCTAATGAGGTTATAAGCCATGCTAGTGATAGTATATGCCTACGACAAAAGTCTCCCATATCAGTTAGGTCTCAACTGAAGGGTTAAGCGAAAGTATATCCAATGGGCAGGATGGACTCGTTAGCATTCTGGCAATCATCCCAGGAAAAGGACAGATGGAACTCGTTTAATCCTGTAAAGCCATCCATCTAAGAATCTTTTACGTCCTCAAGACTTCACTGTCACCGTTCTAACTCGTTGAACGTTAGTAAATGAACTTTTGGAGTAAAAGGTAAGGTCATGTGCTTCACCTAAAAAAATCCATCTGCGCATGTGGAATATACTCACATGCGCAGCGTTTACACCAAATTTGTAACATGTGGCGAGAGCTTTTCCAAAATTTTCGCTCCTGAAGCCTAAATTGTGGTTGATGATGATGATTGATGATGATGATGATGATGATGATGATGGTGATGATGATGGAGATGATGATGATGGTGGTAGCATAACGACATATAATTAGATGGAAAAAGTTTTCTGTTAATGGAACTTAACTGGTGTAGCTGTAGAAGTGGTAATATCTTGAGTTAATCGAAATATATATTGCCAATCTTTTTATCTTGGCCAGTATTAAATTAATAGGTAATAACACTAAATTATGCAATAATTAGGATAATATCAAATAACATACCTATTAACGATATGATAATGCAAAATATTCTTATCAGCCAAAAATCTGCTAGCGAGAAATTTGGGCACATATTGATAGGTAAAATTAATATTACGATAGCCAGCTTTTTTCCTTTTCTTTTTAAGATACTGAAAAAGGAAAGCTAAATTTAGGTTAGGAAAATTTTAAATTTTTATTCAAATTTTTTGTTTAATATGTTAAAATTATGCAAAATATACTTCATAAGATTAAATTCTTAGCATATCATCATATGCATATTTCATTTCATTCACATTTTTTCCTACAATTTATAATGGATCTAAAATTATTCAATTTATTCAATTTAAATCTTTCAAATGAATTAAGAATTTGTTATTTCAATGTTTTTGTTTAATTATCTTTTTTTAATAAATAATAATTTAAGTGAATGTGTTAACGCTAACAAAAGGATAACAAATATTTGTTAAAGATTGTAAAGGTGTAAAAAGAAAAAGAAAACATTGTGCATTGAATTGCAATTAATTGGAAAAATTTCGTTAATTTTTATTTCAGTAGTTTTTTGTTTTTTAAATTTTTCATTAGTTAACATTTTGCTTTAAAAAAAGCTCATTGCAACAGCGTAATTCAAATAATAATAATAATATCAAATGGTTTGAAATATTTCAGTAATTTTCATCATTATTATTTATTATTTCAAAAAAAAAAACGACAAAAAAGGCAAAGGTAAAAAAAGGATATAAAATTTATAATTCAGATCATAATAGTGATGTGATCGTCATAAATTAGAACTTTTACTTTATTAATTAATTTATTAATTTAAAGAAATCTGTCATTAATAGTATTGAAAAAGAAATGAAAAATTTTACTTTGACATAATCTCGAAGCCACAGGAACGTTCTCTCTGATCCGTATGATGTGGGAAGTTTTTCCAATTTCTTAACTAATTCCATAAATTCATTATATTGTGTAGCATTACTAATATTAGGTGGATTATTGACGATAAAAATTGCTGGAGCGTACTGCAAAAATATTTAGCAAAAGATTAAAAATCATTTTTAAATCCTTTTTTTTGAGCTAATTTTTTCGTGAACTCTTTTTATCCTTGGTTTTTGCTTACAATTTTTATTATTATCATTATTATCATCATGTCCATCATTATTATGATTGCTATTATTGTCGCTATTATTATTTCCTATTATCGTTATTATCATTACAATCATTATTATTATTATTATTGATATTATTATTATTCCAAATTCTACTATAATTATTTCAATCGTTATTTTTACAAAAGCTAATTATTACAAAAGATTATTGAAAAAACTTTTTTAAGCCAATTCAATCATTTTGTCAGATAAAAACTTTTCGAAGTAAACTTTTACCTCACGAAAGATGTAATCAACAATTTGTACACATATATTTAATTTTGAATCAGATGAGAATGTTTTGCTGGGGTCAAAGTTTGCTCTCATACGTGCAAGACCCACAGTAGCAATAACATACAAAATTATTTGTATGATGAGGATAATTATTAAACCAATTTTAGATATAACAAATCTAGAAAGTAAAATCCAGCGTTGAGTCGAATGGCTAAAATATTCATCTTATAAGTATTCATAAGACTGAAATTATTTCAACTTTTAAATTTTGAAACAGGAAGGAAAAAAGCAGGAAATTATGTGTTTTTTGTATGAGATTAAAATTGATTTTAAATCTTAAATATTTTTTTTTTTAGTTTCATTTTAAGGGGAAAAATGAGGAAGAAAGAAAAAGCCAACGATTGAAATATTTGGAAGAAAAAAAATGATATCATTAATGTTGACATAATTTTTTCCATTTTAAATTTCATTGAAAAAAAATTAATTAATTGATATTTTTAATGTTTGACAATTATTGCACAGAAATTTTGATAGATAATAACTAAAAAAAAAAACTCATTCTTGGAATATTTTCAAATTTTCAAAGTGCAATTTTTTTTTATTTTTATCAAATATGAACGTTGGAAAAAAAAAAATGAAAATACAATAAACGAACCAGAATGATTGTCGTTTTTTGGGATGTTTATCATTCTCAAAATATGTGGTAAGAGCAAGTGTTGGTGCAAAAATGGTTAATTCAAGGATATAATCTATTGTAACTGCTATTAACATGCATAAACAAAAGGAACTCATCTAAAATTAAATTTAATTATTTAAAATTAACTATCTCATCCAAAATTAATTTAATTAACTAGTCAAAAATTGTTTCATCTCAATCTCTCTTTTTTTTTCTTCTTACCAAAACTAATTTATAACATTTTGAAACTTATCTGTTATACATAAAAATAAATTTGTATTATAAATAAGTTTCATTATTTTCCCTAAAATATGTTATAATAAAAAAAGAAAATATGTCGTAATATTGTTCATTTAATAATATCAATTAATACTTTATTTTACGATATATTTGTCTAATTTTAGCAAATATTTTTAAATATTTACAAAGAAAAAAAATTTCAATCAATTAAATTAGTACGTTTTATTTTCTTATTTTGTAATTAAAAAAAGAAACAATAACCATTGGTGATGCAGTTATTGAGCCAACACCAAATGCAATAATATTAGTAACCGATGTAATGCTTATACTTGGCCCAACTGTAATTATCACTTTTGCCATACGCTTTCGTTTGTCCGAAATTGGCAAGTAATTTTGCCAGGCATGAATTAAAAGAAATGCATCGTCAACACCTGAAATAAAATTTATGAAATCAGAAAATATTATTAAATGATATCTTGAAATCTGTTTATCAAAATGAGCGATACTGATAAGTTCTTGTATTTTTTTTTTAAACAAAGAATTTCAATTGTTAAACTATTCCGTGAAAAAGCTAATCTGATTCAAATTTTAATTCTCTACAAATGATCATCATAAACTTTTTTTCAATGCACTTCTAAGTGGTCATAATGACCGACTCAAAACAATGTAATATTAAAATTTCAGTAAAAATTGGGAGAAAATTTTAGAGCATTATAATAAATTGTTAGGAAATAATATTGTAAAATACAATAATAAATGAAAGTCTGACGGAAAATAAAAGTTTTTTCGTTTTCCATTTATTCCAAAAGTTAAGAATTGAAATCATTAAACGATTTAATTAACGACTGAAATGCAATTCTTTGTTCATTTCTATTATTTAACAATTTTACGTCATTTTTATACATAAACATTGTAAATTTGATTATGCTATAAATGTTTTGGAATTAATTAAATTAAAATGTAACAATAATGAAGTAATGCATTACCGATTCCTATCATAAGCAAGGGTATAAGGCCAGCAGTTGATGTTATTGAAATTTTAAGCCATAGCATTAAGGCGAATGAAACGATTGTCGCTAATAGAGGTGATGCAATTGCTGCTATTATAATCAAAATCTAAAAAGTTTTCGAATGAATTTTGAAAATGTCCAAATTTTTCAAGAAATTTTATAAAATGTCAGAAAAATTCGAAAATTACTCAAAACATGTAAATTTCAATCACAGTGTTATTTTGCATATATCGAAATTTTTTTCTATATTTAACGAAGCTTTTACAATGATAAATATTTGATTGATTGTCATTAAATTAATTTTGTGTTCAAAAATTAATTAATTCAAATTATTCTGTAGTTTGTGGAAAAAAGAAAAAGAAACACTGACAGATTTTGCTGTATCATTTTACCTTTTGTGAAATTATTCCCAGAATTTTTATGAGTAATGAATTTTCAGTTGAGCAAAAAGAAGAAAAAAATAAAATTTTTTTTAAAAAGAACAAAGTTTTATCCTTTTTTTTTCCCCACAATTAATCATTACAATAACGGAAAAAAACCTCCCATTGACTCACTCATTTCATGCAACAAAAAAAAAAAAAATGCAAATTTCATATAACAAAGAAAGAAAATGTAGTTTTGGAAAAATTAATTGTAATTTTTTATTTCTAATTTTTGGAAATTTGTATGAATTTCAAATATAATCGCATAGATTGGGATATGGTCAAAGGTTAAATGCTATAACTATAATCTAAGAAAAAAAAAAATTGTATTATAATAATGTAAGAAATCTGTTCATCTTAAATTTTATTAAGATTTTTCCTCTTTTTTTCCAAATTAATTAATAAGAGGAAAGCATTTGTAAGAGAAAAAAAGATGAATAAAGATTGATTATTTTTCACTTTTTCTTACCTTACTTTTTATTGTAAACATGTGCAAAACACGTGCCATATAAACAGACATCATAAATACGCCGATAACAAATAATTTCACCGATTTTAAATTTCCTCGTTCCATTTCTACATTTGCAATCTGAAGTTATCAAAAATGAAACAAAAAAAAAAAAAAAAAATTGAGAACATGAAAAAGTACCGAATGGAATCATTTAAATGAAATTGGGCATTTAATTAAATTTAATTGAATATATTTGCATTAACCAAATATATTCAAATAAAATTGAATTTTTTTCCTGATTAATTAAAATTCAGAAACTTATTGATGGTATTTTAAAGTATATATCTCCAATTAATATATTCAAAAATTCGCTTTCACCTTAAGCTAAACTCTTTTTTTTTAATTATCCAATTCTTTAAATAAATTAAGATATAACTTAATCGCTGGTAGATATGTGCAAATAAATCTAATCATATAATAATGAAATATAAATGATAATTATCGACTTATAATTGTCGGAATTGGTATAATGCTTTTGGTTTATAAAAATTTTGAAATATTAGCATGAAATTTTGAAGCATAGTTTGATAATGAACTAATGGAATCTTTAACAATCCACGTATGTCAGAAAAATGAATGCTTATTCTCCAATTTATAACATGCAAATTTTCAAGAATTCAAAAATAAGCATTTGAAATTACATTTACAATTATTTAATTGTTAGATTAAGTATTCAAAAGATGCTGTAATGAACTAAAACAGAATACGGTAATGAATATATCAGCAAAACGATAATGATAAACAATGATATTACGATGACTTTTGAAATGATAGAAAAATTAATTGAATAATTTCAATATCATTCGCTGTGATTCTAATCAGTAGACTTTATTAATTGTAACCAAGGAAATGTTAACGTACGTTGCTTATTACAAGGGAAAGAAACGATTTAACAGTAATTCCTTTGTTATAAATTTGATATCATTTTGTAAATTTACTATACAGTGTAAAATGTAAGCTAAAATTGTGTATTCACTGTGTTCATGTACTCTAACAAATTGTTGTAAAAAATTTCACATGCGTTGACAAACATGCTAATTCTTGTAATCTCTTCATTGCTAACGAAGAGCTCCATTTCACATGCGTTGACAAACATGCTAATTCTTGTAATCTCTTCATTGCTAACGAAGAGCTCCATTTCACATGCGCTAACAAACATGCTAATTCTTGTAATCTCAGAATGGTTCCGCGGTCGTTCCTACTCAATGAAACAGAGAATCCTGAGCACTAATAGTATTTTGAAGATTGCAGTTCAACAAGATTGATAAATAAACAAGTTATCATTGAGGTGTTTGTTAGCGCATGAAACGTTATCATTTCTAACGTTATCATTGTTAATTCATTTCTTCGAAACCATAACTACTAATTTATTTATTGTATTAGCAAGCTTATCGTAATAAAGGTTTTAATTATCCAAGTTTAAGAGTATTACCAATCAACGAGGATAGAAATAACCCTCAATCTTTGTCACAATTGATAGTCGACAATTGCTACTCACCTGATCACCATAGATGTGAAAGACAAATAAATCTGAGTAATTCTCGTTTTCGCTTAATTGATGCAATGCGAGTTGCCATTGACGTAAACGATATTTTTGCGAAAATCCATGAGCTTTTACCATAAAAAATAATGCGATTGTTTTGGCAGATTCCATTGCTGTTGGTAATCCCTAAAATAATTTAAATTAAATTTCAAAAAAGAAACAGAAAACTGTACCTTAATATTTATGCATTAATGGATTGAAATTATTACTAATATTAATAATAATATATATGAATGAATTGATGTAAAATTGTCGAAATAAATTGTAAAAATATAATGCTGTTACAATTTAATTTCTTGCAATTTGCACTTTTTTAAGTATAGCTTTAGTAAGTTTTTTTACAGTAACATAATAAAACCTTTTCCATGAAATTTTCAGTCACTTTAACACCAAAGAAATGTGACGCTAAGGAGATATGATGTCCAAAAATTGATCCTTGAGGATATGACAATATAATTGATCCATCACTTTTGTTATTGAGAGTCACAAGATCGTAACCAAACTGCAGCAATAATATAAATCTTTCAATCAATATAGTTTATTTTTGTTGATAACTTTTGTGATTACTTCTCTTTTGTTTAATTAGCGTATTATTTTTTCAAAGTAAATTTCGCTTTGACATTTTAAAAAAAATGACAATGAGAAAAATTTTAAAAATTTGGCCATTAAGCAAGTAGAGGTGTAAATATATCTAGATAATGAAGTGGAACATAAATTAAAAATAATAGATTAGATTGAATAAATCGAAATTAGCCTAAAATGCTTTCCTTAGCTACTTAACGTAATTCTAATCATAGATGTGAATTGGTTGAGAGAAGATATTCAAATTCATGTTCATACTTTGAAAGCATCGAAGAAATAATTAATATTATTGCCAGGTATGCGAAATTCATCATATCTAATTGGTTCCTTACTATCAGGAATTTCGAATGATTCGATGAGCAATTTAAGTTCCTTTATCTGAAAATTACAAAGCTAATAATTGTTTTTTTCTTTGGAATAGTGTAAGAGAAAAAAAAAATTTTTTTCTTAAAATTATCTGTAACTTTGATGATGAATGAAAAGAATTTGAATCCAAACAAATGAAGCAAATATGTTTGTTGGCAATTGATGAAATGATTACATTCAAAAATAAAAGTAATAAAATTTTGCAAGGGTAACTGATAAAAATTAGATCTGAAAGAAATAAAATGAAGTTTTCTGACAAAATGAGTGTTATTATAAAACTTAAATATGAACTATGTAAATACAAAGTTAGATGCAAACAAATATTCAAGCAGTATATCAATCAAATTAATTAATCTAGTCATATTTAACGGTACCAAATGATACTATTCCTAATCCTTATGAAATCTTTATATGCGATATTCTAATACAGGTAAATTCAACAAAAAAGAAATGGAATATACGTAATATTAACTTAATTTTAAAATTAAATCAAAAACAAAATACTGTCAAAAAAGTCAAAAGCAAAATTCAAAGCAAAATACCATGTAAATTAATTAAGTTGATGTTAAACTAATGTTTGATTATGCTTAAAATTTAGTAATATTTTTCAAAGGACCACAAAATACGGAAACAAATAATTTTCATTTGTGATATTTATCAGTTTCATTTTAAATTTCATACTGCAAAAAGCTAAGCCTTTCATAACATTGTATAAAAAGAGAATGAAAAAAAAGCCTAAATGAACTTAAGAAAATTTAATAGAAATTCAATTAAGTTTTTTTTCTTTTTTAAATGAGAAGATTTTGACCCTTCTCAATCTACCACTGCTTGTTTTATTTTTTTTTCCGGAATATTAAAATATCTTATGTCGGTAGCATAATTCCGTAAATCTCGTCATTCCGATATTAGCGATGTTTGTTACTATTAATGGTTTGAAAGATATTTTCACTTTTTTTTAATTCAAAAGTTTCAAAAATATGATCTCATGTCTTCTTACGTGTGTTCTTACATGTGTTCTTACGTGTATTAATTGTATTATTTGATATCGACAAATACGAGTGATTATTTGTATGCATTTAAAAAAGTACGTAAATTAAAAATAATATGATTAGTCATTATATTTGTTATTATTAAAATTATTTGTCGAAGATCTGAAATAGAAGTAGTTAACAAATTTTTAAGTGAATTTTTATTTTTAAAAAAAAGTCCACTTGAACTTAAAAGATTTAATTAGAAATTTCCTTGGAAAAAAATCTTAATTAACTTGAAAAATTAATTAACTTTGAAAAAAAATTTATTTTTTTTTTTGTTTTGCCATATCTCCAATTAATGATATAATAGAACGAATGTATATGTAAATTACGATAATAATAAAAAAATATATAACAAATAAAAATGCATTTAATTTTTTTGAAAAATCTTTGCTTCGATATTTCATAAAACTTTCTAAATGATAAACAATCATTAGATTGTAGTAAAATTTTTAGTTATTCTTTTCTACAGGAATTATTAAAAACTAGTGAAGTATTACGTTTTCAAATTTTCTTAATTTTTTTTTTGCAAATTTAATTTAGCACTATTCTTTCTCCTATGTTTAAATTTTTAAAATTAGTTATTATTATATTGCAGTAACATTAATTACTAAATTTATATGACGAATTTAAAATTTGAAAATAATACAAATAGGCATGGAAATATTTTTGTTAATCAAAGTGTAAGTCTATGACAAATAGCATATTTTAATTAATTGTCACGAATTACATTGCCTTTCGTGACGTTTCATGATGGAAAAAAGTATGAAGATTCATAAATGAATGGGTAGTGATTTATTAATTTGTAAGTTAAGATACTGTAAATCAACTCATGTTAGTAATTAAGTATATATGCAATGTTGACATATTGTAAAGAATCTCAGGTCAACCTGGTGTCAATCAATTTCAACTTTTCTGATTGCTACAAACTCAACTAAATCACATTACAAAAGAGATTCGGATAGGTAATCAAGAGAGGAAGTTTTTATAATTCTATTGCTTATATAGTTATTCTAATTATTTAATTGTATTCAATTACTCATTCAACATCCATATACTCAAATTATTCAAGGAACTGTATACTTCTATACTTATTAATTCAACAAATTTGGTACTCAATTCTGTATTTAATATTTTTTTGAAAAGTTTTGTTTAACATACAATACTTTTTTATCCATTAATAAATTTTCAACAACAAATATTCAGTTATTCAAAACTTTCGTAACAAATTACTGAGAATAAATATTTTGTATAAGAAATGATTAGATATGATTATCATAAAAGATTCACTGATCAGTACTTACTTCAATTTGATTTCATATAAATTTTAAATATAATTGTTAAAGATTATCAAATAATCTTGTCATGACATAATAATACAATAATTATGACTTTTTGCTTTTCATGTAGGATGTATTTTTTCTGATGTATTTCCAAACGATAATCATCAGTGACCTTTCTTTTTGTGTATTGCTCAATAATGCCTACAACCTATCTTTTTTTTGATTTAAATTGAACTTTAAGTTTAACTTCATTTTAAAATTTCTTCCCTGTTCAATCACTGAAAAGGTCATGAACTATTGTCGTTTACAATGTAATTCTAATCACATGTTAAAACGTAATCAAAAAAAAAAAGTACGCCCTGTTACATTTAACACACACATACCTCTACTTCAAATTAATTATGTCTATGGTAAAAATAATTAAGTAAGGTGACAAATTAAGTAAGAAAGTTGAGAAAAAAAAAGGAATTATCTGAATGTATTGAACTGATGATTTAACTTATGAAAAAAACTTTTAAAAAACTTATTCGATATTATGGATTTTTTTTCCTGAAATTGAATGAAATTGTCATAGAAAGTATAAGTATTACTCAACGAGAGATTATATTTACTTCATCACATAATTGAGGCGTAATTTGAAGAACTGTTTCATTTAGATATTTTGGTTGAATCAATACAGCCATCATTTCCATATCCTTCCATGAAGCATTGTTAAATTCCGCAAAACGCTGTAAAACTACCAACGAGAAATGGAAAAACAATACAATAAACCCAGATTATAATAATAATCAATCGCTCCGATTTTTCTCCTTTCTTTTTTTATCTTTTCCTGAATCTCCTAACCTGCTCAAATCTTCCGATGGTACCTTCGAAATGATACTATCAGGTTGCTGCTATTCATGAAGAAAAGATTTTAGAAATATTCAATACTCATATTCAGTTCTGGATGCAAATAATGAATATTTGCAGCTTTTCCTGCCAATTAAAAGTCTAATTTGAAATTGGGAAAGAGAAAAAGTTCGAAGATGTTCATTAACCGTCAACTATTCATTGTTTGAAATCTTTGTAAAAGCTTTAAAGAATAAGTATTTGAGTCGTAATCGATCCCCCAATTATTATTGTTTATCACTGTTATTATCACTGTGACCCTTGTCGTTGTTATCATTACTCATCTTATTATAATCATTAATTAACTCAAACCTATCAATGTCCGCTTTCCCTATCTTTATTAATTTTTACAAAAATTTTAAGCAATGATTGTAAAAAGGGAGCGATTGACAATAATTGTAAATTTATATATTTGAATAATTTTTTTCTTTACTTGAAATTCTAAAACCGAACGACTATTTCGATTTACAAAACCATGCCGTATATCCGTTTCGATAATAATTGGATTAAATATAAATGCAGTAATGATTGAAAAAGAAAGCATCAATGTTGAACCAATTGTTAGCAGAGGATAAGTACTAATAAAATAACCAAATTGTGATGCGACATATTCCATCTTTCCCATGGTTGAATCTAAAATTCAATTTAACTAAATTAATTATCATTAAATATATTTCATATTTATTTTGTAATTTTTGGCATATTTTACATCGCTTTTATCTTTTTCGCTTAAACAAAAGAACTAAAAGAAAAAAAAACGCATTAATAATCTGAATCGAAATTTAATCAATAAACCTTGAAAACTGGAAATCTAATCTGAAATTTTAACCGAAATTAGTACATATATATTACGCATTTTTAAAGTACAAAATTTTCTTTTTTCTATTTTCAATAAGTAAGCTCAAAAGAATTTAATTTTTTGTATTAATAAGAGTAGGCAGTTGGAAAGGAAAAATGTCGTAAATGATGACGTTGTGCGGAAGATGATGACCGATGATGCGCAAAAAGAAACCTAAATTACCAGTTCTAAAACTTTTATACTCATTCCAAAGTTTAAGAAAAAAGAAAGGCAAAAATAGGAAAAGGAGGAGTTAAACTGGTTTTTTAAAAACCAAAGAAAAAAGGCCTTGGAATGTAAGATAGTCCTACAGACATTAAAAATATGAAATGGATTAATTAATATCAATGTATAGAGTAAAGGAAAAGAAAAATAAAACTGGTTTTTTCCTTTAAAAGCCAAGAAAAAATGGCCTTGAAATGCAAAGTAAAATATAAAATAATTCTTCTACCAACACTAAAAAAGAAGAGAACAAAAAAAAGAAATAGATTAATTAAATTAATTGACTGCACTAAATTAGTGCAATTATTTTTTGATCATTTTAATCATTCCCTTTTACATTTTTAGTTCCTCCAACAAACGATTAGTTCATTTGTTAGTTATTTTATTCCTCATTTTTCTTTTTTTTTCTTTTTGTTTTAATAAATTACGTCATAAAATGATTAGTGAACAGTTAAAACAACGGAACTTTATCAAATATATTAGTCATTTTTTTCACATTCTTTTGAAATTTTCATCATTTCTGGTTTATAAGAATTTGTCATACCTTTTTTTTTCTTTTCTTCAAATTTATTTCACTGGCAAATTAACAGTATCATTTACTTTTTCATTTTCTTCCATTTCTTTTTCTTCTCTACTTTAAGCATTTTAATGAAATTTAAGCAAAAACTTTTAAATAATAGTTCATCTACTCTATTTAACAATTTTATTTCATCGCTACAATTAGTAGGAAAATTTTGGCAGTTAATCGTTTTAACATTTCAAATAAGTTATTGAATTAAAATCAAAATTCATTGGATTAAAATTGAAATTAATCATATTTCTCATTTGAACACTGTAACACAACAAAAAAAAAAACTGCTGTATATTAATTTTATATCCCATTAACCCATTTTTCAAAACTGTTAACAGTTCATTGGTATTAAAAAAAAGAAATGGGTACGCAAATTAATTCCAACTACTTTGAAGATAGACTATTTTTATTCCGGAAGTAATTCAAAGTGAAAACATTCTACCAACTTTTTCTCCCTTGTTTTCCCAATTATTTTACTTTCATTTTTTTTTTAATATTCCTTTTCGTATATCGCAAATAAAAATTTACATATAATTTTATATAAATGTAGAAATGTTCAAAATATATCAATATTTGCATAATGTATTATATGATATTAGTTATCAATATTTATGTAATCTATTATAAGTGTTATATGATATTTGTTATGTGTTTTACTTAAGTCATCAATATTTATTTAATTAATATTATAATCATTATACAATATTACCACTATTTGCAGAATGTATTTTAAGTACTGTATAATATTAGTAGAAGTATTAGAATTCTAAATATATATTTATATTTATATTTGTACATACAAACAGTAAATGGATAGTAATTTACCATTCATTGAGCCAAAAACAAAAAAGGTAAATTTCATAATTTAAATAAATTAGCGAATTAACTAATAACAGTTGCGAAGGATTTTGTATAAAAAAAAAAGTAAAAACGATGTATGATAAGTACAAGAACCAAAAAATGAGCAAAAAAAAAAGAAAATCATCTAAATTGTTTAACATTCATTTCAAATAACAAATTTTATATGAATTTCATTCTTAGATTTTTTTTTCTTTGCTCATTAAATAGAAGTAAAGTTCTTTTAGAATATCATATTGAATAACATAAAATTCTATCATTATTCCATGATTATAATATTAATGTTATGATTTAATGTTGTTAATATAATTATATTCGTTCTGTATATTCTATTAAATTGAATAAAATTATGCAAATTTGAATTTCGTCTTCAATTTTGTGCAAAATTATTAGTGATTGCGAATTTTTGGATGGAAATTCAATTGTAGTTTTAGATGGAATGAAAATTTCTCGATAAGTTATTTCTTTTCAATTATATCCATTAAATTATATGGTGTCATTTTAATGTCTTTTTTCATTTCAACTGGATCAATAATTCATCATGTTTTTTAATTTTGCAAAACAAGATTTAATTTTATTTACAATTTTTTTCAAATTCTAATACAAACTTCATCCATTTCTTTTTTCAGTTAAATCAATCATTTTTTTTCTTTTTAATGCACATTTCTTTTTTTTCTGTGTCCTATTCTCCTTCAATTCCTATAGAAAAATTTTTTGACATATTTCACTTACAAAATGCACAATAATATTTTGTCCAATTAAATTTAATGATTCACACAATTTACAATTATATTTTATCTAATCCAATCAAATTTAAAAGTGAAAAATTTCTTTCCGGAATTTAAAGTCATCATATTTTTGAAATGTTCAAAAAATGTCGAATAAATAAAATAATTCTGGAAAAAAAAAGACTTGATTAAAAAATAATAATTATAAGCATCATTTTTACATTTTATTTTCAATGAAAAAAGGAAGAGAAAAATGAAGCGAAATATTATAAATAATCTTTTTCAATGTTAATCTTTCCGATAATATTTCATATATTTCTTGTTGCTATTATTTTTCCATCAGCACTTATTTCATTATTAGTTTTCCATTTTTGATCCATATATTCTGTCAAGTAATTAATTAGTTTGCTATCTAATTTAATTTACTTATCAATTGGTTTGTCTAATAATTGGTTGGCTTATTGGGATAACATCCGGAAATGAAGGAATTATACAGATTTGTTCAAATATTCGTAAACATGACAATTTTCATCATATCGTTCTCTCATAGTAGTGATGGAAATTTTTGGTGCCGGATTGTACTGATATTGATTGGCACCGGTACTGGACCCGGTTTGTGTAGAAATGGTACTAGTCCTGTTTATCAAGAAGAACGACTGAGAGGAATATTAAGACAATTTCTTCTTTTTTTGGTGTTACATTTCACATTCCCGCTTATTCAGCTGGCCACCGAATAACTGATAAGCTTCAAATTGGTGGCACTTTTTTTATTTTCAAATTTCTGAAGTGACAGGGTTTTTCATACGAATGTGTAAATTGTAGTTGAGCTATTCCCTTTAGTTTCCGGAAAAGTTGGCTTGGTTATGCCGGGGTTCCCTTTTTTTTTCTGATTTTTAAATCGAAACGCATCATGCAATTTTTTTTTTTGTTCTATGTCCTCAGGTTGATATAGTTTATCAGGAATAAAGTTCGTCAGCAACTTGTAAATAATCCCGAAATCGATCGTTCAATAACTGTAACGACTATCATTTTCATAGTTTCCTTTTATTTTATACTTCAATTACCTGCTATAATCTTTCCAACATTTTCTCGTCCACTTAGTGAATCACTTTTTGCTAATGGTATTGATTTTTCCCCATTTCAGATGAGATATCTTCTGTTATTTCTCCTTACTTTGTTTTACTGCTGTATATAGCGGTCTTCACCGCATCTTAAATTTTATATTACCTTACATCTGTTGTTAGACCTATTGTACTGAACAACTGTAACAATATTTTTGCATTTAAACCTTTAACCACATATTTTTTAAATTCCTTCTTTTTAATCTTGAAAAGCATTCAATTTCACATCCTTTATTCTCTTCACTTCCACCTTGCTTAAAATTACGGCTGACAATTCATTCATCCTGTGTAATTCGAAAATATTAGCACCAGTCGGAAATTGTCGGAGTATATCTTATATTTGAACATTAAATAAATGCAAAAAAGTAACAATTTTAGGATCCCGAACTTCACCATGGATCATTTCAGGAATGGTATATAAAAATTCCGGATAGTATAGTTTAACAATGAATGGTTCCAACAAACATTCGGTTAAAAGTCCAGCGTGGAAAAATCCGCGTGATGTTATTAAGAAAGGAGTCCGCAAAAACAGGTAGCGGTTTATGTGAGAATCGTGGAAGAGTATATCTTATATTTGGACATTAAACATAAACGGATGAATGGTTCCAACAAATTTCACGACTCCTAATCGAATGTTTGTTGGAACCATTCATTCCAACAAACATTCGATTAAATTTGTGGATCGTAAGATGCTTTTGTGTTGTTGAGTTTCTGAATTTTAATTACATGAAACTTTTAACTTTTGTTAGACAGTTTTTATTGGTCCTTGTATTGTCGAAAATTTACATATAGGTTAAACAAATTCTAATGATTTCAGACGAGGGTTATCAGTCTCATCATCATCATCGTCATCATCACTAAAACAATTATGCATTGATAACGAGGCGGATGAAGGATTCGCATTGCTTTCGACAAGGTTATCGCAAGGAGCTGATTCGATGATAATAAATCCATTTCGAGTATTTTCCACTTGTTTTTATACCAACATTTGTTTTTCCGTTTACTTGTCAATTTTATTTGCTAAGACAAACTTTCTTTACCAGACTTTTTGTCAAATATATTAAATGATAGTAAATTTCAATCTAGGAGGCCAAAGAATTCCATATATATTTTCTATATCAACTTACTGATAGAGAAATCAATTTCGCCTGATTTATGATTTCGTCAAGTGAACTTATCTATTCACGATATCTGCCACTTAATGCAATAGTATGCGATTTACAGCGAGCATCTTGTAAAAGGTCGTTCAAGCGAAATCCCCTTCCAAATAAAATCAATGAGGACAACGTTGACTTTTCATCGACAGTTGCTGATCTTATCGCGGACAGTAATGCGTTGCAAGAATTCCCATCAAGCGTTTTCGACAAGATGAAAAAAATTTCCTTGCCTAAAGAAACAGAAGCTGTATGTTTGTAGCATATTCTTATATTTTTTACTTGAAATTATCTTGTTATTTAATTGATTATGTTTTGTTTATCAAAGTTTGATGTAATATTTGTGCTCGACCATCGTTCATTTCAGTATTTCGTTTCAGAATGACATTCGTTTCAACATTTTGTCTTTCCAAAAATTCATGTTTGTTTTCCGGGAACTAATCCTGAAACGTGCATTTTATCACTAATGATTTCGGATTTCTAAGAAATGATGGTATTATTCCTAATTTCGATGTCCGTGTACATTATAGAAAAACAACACTACCTCTCTCAGCGCTACCACTACTTCCACCACGGGATCACTTCCAGTTGATTTCTCAAGCATTGACGAATTCAATTGTTCAACGCCAAAAAAGAAATCCTTAAGAATAGAAGAATCGAAAACAAAAGTGGATTCACTTCCAGTTGATCTTCGACTTGGTCTTAAGTTACGCTTAGAATCATCGAAGCGTTTCTTCTGGTTGGAAAATTCAAGAGGGACCGGTAAAATTTATAAAACATGCAATTATAACTTAAGTAATACATTCCCAACTTAAAAAAATACTTGTAGATCCGTGCTCGATTTGTCTATGGTCGGATATTTCCTCAAATTTTTTCAGAAATATTCCAGGTTCACAGAAAAAACGAAAACTTTTAAACCTGCAGCAAAGCAAAAAAGATTCAGGAGATGATTCACCGTTTTTTTTGGCTATGAATTTCTCTTTCGATTTTGTCAATTTCTTTTACTTATTTCAGCAGCTTATGACGATGCAATTAAACTGTTTTGTTTGTTTCAAACTGGAACTAATGAGGTAAGATGTAAACATTTTGAAATTATTATTTGTATTTAACGGCATAATCAAGAGAATTATGCTTGGTTATCATGAATGTTTAGCATGTATAGGTAGTCGTAAATTCTACGATGTTTATTTTTTAAATAGTTGCATTAAGAGAAAAATCGTTTTCTCTCCTTTTCGACCTGTATTGGGACCAGAAGATGATGATCGATCAATCATGCATAGTTAGTTCTGCTTGGATAAAGTGACCTCTTAACAAATAGTTTCCAGATAGCTTTGGAAACAACTGGAAGATCGATCAGCGATTTATCTAAATTTCTAGCCTGCACTCTTTATTGGCAGTTTCCGGATTTAGCCTGGCAACCGTCATTTCCACGCCTGGACAATGATTCTCGATTGATAGGTGTCAGAAATCCTGCTGTGCCAAGTTTGCATACACTTGGTGATCCACTTGTTCAAGCACTAACGATGCAATGGTATGGTCTGGTCAAACCAGTTATTACCGGAAATTTTTGAAACTTTTAATCATTGTATAGAATTTTTCAAGTGAATGAATTTTATATTCCAACAGGTTTTTATCTCTTGAACAACTCTACCACTCATGGCGATTCGGAAAGCGACAGTATTTTTACGCCTGTTGTCCAACATATACAATACTATTTTGGAAAACTTCGAAAGGCATTACTGAAGTAAATGAGAATTCAAGCAGGAACGGTGAAAAATATAATTTCCAGGTTGTTATAACACCTACATCATATGGATTTCGTCAACAGTTACGAGAAGACGGTAATATTTTTTGAAATTTTATTCACATTTAACGCTTATGTAACAGTATTTTTCACATCTTTTGAATTCGTGTTGGTTGAAATTTGCTAGAAAAAATTGCGGTATTACGGTTTCTCAATGATGTTTGCCGTTTAATTATACAAAAATGATCAAGTTGAATAGGAAGCAAGTTGAGCAGTGTTCAGTCTGCAACTCGATAAAGTGTTGTAATTTTAGGTATAAAATATTCAATGCCATTTCGTCATTCACGACGTTCATCATTCAAACATTCAATTCAAAACAGTAATAGTTTGCTGCAAACCACGCAAAGTCAACCACCATTGATTTCTGATAACAAGAAGGAACAGTCATGGATATCATCAGATAGTTCATTTTCTGGAAGGCGTGATGATTTTGTTTTGGTATGCGATTCGAAAGAAAATCAAACAGGAAGTGATGGAAGGGGAAAGAATGAGAAAAATGAAATAGAAAACGAAAGGTTAGTGACAAATAATAGCTTATTTATTTTATAAAAATATGTTAATCATATTTCTCTGGTCCATGGTTTTATCTCTTATTAGAATGAGTTAACTGAAAGAGAGCAGGTAGATTAACTGAACGAGAAAATATGTCGTATTAATTGAAATTTTTTGATATTGTGTGTATTTGGAAGTAAAGACACTTGCGGTAAACAGTATCCATGTGATATTTATCAATTTGCTGTTTGCTTACCTTTGATTATTTTCTTTATTTCCCTTTTGATCTATCCTTTGATTATTTTGTCAGACTATCATTCACCTATTATTTAGTCACATTATTTCTCAAAGTTTTATTCCAGTTCGGATGACCAAAACAGCTCGAATGACACAGACAATGATGAGTGGCTGAGAGAAATAGGTATATCTCCTAGGAAAACCTTAAAGATTACGCGAAAGTAAGTGAAATTTGTGATACCGGCTATAATATTTGATAATTGTTTGTTTTATTGAGAGCTTTTTGATTGAAGCTGAGGGACTGATTTTTTTTAAGGGAAAAGTTGGATCTTTATACTTTTTTAAAAAATTATATCTATTACCGATACTAGGAAATTTGTGTCTATTCGTTTTTTTCCAAACATTTTTCATGAAAAATTTGTTTTGCAGTAAATCAGTAATGTCAAGCCATTCTCTAGACTATGAATGTTCATTATCCATGGATCCAGATTTCGTGGATGAAAATAGGAAAAGTGCAATTGTGCTAAACGACTTAGATAGCATTGCGGTAAATTCGAATTTTACCCCTATTTTTGGAACTCCCGGACTATTCACTGAGCTGTTTTGTAATTTATAGTATTTTAAGGCTCTTTATAACATGATGACTACATCAAATTTCGGACGTGTTGCGACTGGACCACAAGCCGGCTTTCCACCTACACTTTTGGCCAGACAACCGTTTCTAAATGCAGTACTGAAGAATTTGAAAGTAAGCATATTTGTTTGTCACGTTCGATCTGTTTTAAAACACTTCAAATTCTTTATCCTTTAACTGACCGATAGTTTTTCAGTGTCAATATCGCGAGTTCACAAAGGATGGTGCTGATTTTTACGTCTGCGAGTGGGAAAATGGTCCCATTATGCCTCACATGCTTACAATGGTACGCTTTCATAATGTTGGTAGTTGTTAGTGATCTTGAAAAACAGTTGAGAATGGGTCTACTAGATTATTATAACTAATATATTTTCTAAATGTCTTAGTTGTAGTTGGAAAATTTTCTTCGGCACAACTCAAAGTTGGATCAGGAAGCCTCCATCACAGGTCAAATAAGTGGCCGTTTCAAATGTCCAGGAATGAATGATGCAGCCGGTCTTGGTGAAATGGCGAATTTCAGCAGTTTTGAATTTCGTCTTGGTTCTTTCTTCAAATCGTAGTGTTTGTCTATTTTAACTATACATGCTTCATGTCTTTTATCACTTAAATGTTTAGAATAGGTCTTTGAATCAGAATAACTAGCATACGTCATCACAGCTGTTATACATTATTCTGAATTGATTGGGCGGATTGATGTTTCTTCGAAATTAATCTGTAGATGGCAGCTAGTAAATGCTCTGTAAAAGTCTGGTATTTCAGTTCTTTCTCCCTATTGTTTTCTCTTTCCTGTAGTATTAACCTGTTATATTTTCCCGATCTCACCGTTCTTCTACAACACTAACTTTATTCGGGGACAATGAATTTTTCCAAGATAATTTTTTGTGTTTTTATCTAAAAACATCTTGTGGTGATATTAATGTTATTTACTGCTAGATAATAACTCCGGGAAAGTCATGCAGCAATGAAATAGTTACTAAATTGATAAACTTGAAGTAACCTCTCCCTACACTTTTCAATTCGTCGTGGTATACACGTGTGTCGATTTGGTGACATTAATATCCGAACAATAGTAATAATTCTATCAATTTTCTTTTTTTGGTCTTTCTGAAAAGTTTTGCACTTTCTTTTCAAGTGTTGAATTTCATTTTTGATACGGGTGAATGATACTTGTTGTTTGCTGTTGTTTTTTTTAAAAGTATTATTCATATTGTTGTTATTTTCGAAATGATGAAGACTTCCATGAAGTTGTGACTATGTGTGACAGATATTTTGTTCTTGATGCATAGTGCTTAATCTTTTGTTATTCTGTGCTAGCTCTCTTTTCTTCTCTTAATTGTTACCTTATCATTGGGAGACATATTATGCATTATATAGATTCGCGTATTTCGTATTGTATTCATTTTTGTCATTTCCCTGAAGTTATTCCAGTTGACCAATGCAGTAGTTATTGCATAATGGCAGTGTTTAACTAACTGTTTATTACTTTTCAAAAAAAAAAGAGGGTAAAAAGACACAAGTTTATTTAAACCAATGAAAAAACAGAAGGCACATGATCAATATTAGCAGTAGAAAAAGATCGCAAATAAAGGAACAAATACTAAAGTATTGGTTATATATAAAGTAGTGGTTCCTAACCTTTTCTTGATCATTATCTGACTACGTAGACTGCAAGGTTCAAAAATAATAAATCCTATTAGTTTGGAAAAATACTTTGATCAAAGCTTTTAACATATTAATTGGATTTGGGGTAACATTATGATATAAAAAAGGAAGAATATAATTTTTAGTAACCTCATGGTTCAAATTTTAGTGTTTGTGAAACATCAATGATTCTGGGCTGGGAACCATGAGACTTGAAGTGATGAATTAACAATTGAAATATCGATTTATATTACCTAATGATATGTGATTGTACCTTTTTCAAAGTAATAAACAAATTGCATTGTTCTCATTGCAATCAATATGTTAATTTGAAGTTGAACCAATATTATCTTATTGTGTATTATCATTTTCTGTAACATTTATAAATTGATAATTTCGAGTTGACAATATTCCCTTCAATTTATCATCATTTACAATTTAGATGGTAATTTTATTTTCAACAGATCAATAGAAATTCATAAAATGATATTTGTAAATGATACTAAAATTATCCTACATATAGTAGTCAAATATATTGATGATATTATGACAAAGTTAAATATTTAAATGTATGATTGATTATCTTAGTAATTATTATAATCCTAATCTTAGTGTTAATAATTATAATTCATATTTTTTTCATATTTGGCCATTTCATTAATGTAATGCAAATGCAATAATTGCATGCAAAAATGACAATGCTGTCGCATCGATCTGAAAAAAAAGAGGTGTCCAATGAATATTTTAAAAGAAATGAAAATTTTGCGACTTTTTTTCAAACATTTTTATAACTTTCAAAAGATAAGTAAGTACTTACTCCAGCAAATGTCCATTTTTCGCTCCAATGTAAAAATGAATAATCAATGGAATAATGAAATTCGGTAACAGCACAAATTCCGGCCAATAATGAGCATGTAACAGCAGTTGGCATTTCCTGATATAAATATAAATATTTTTCTTCCTTAATTTTAAAGTTTCCGTTTTTTTTTTAAATTACAGTTCAGATAAATTTCCTATGGGTTGTACGTTTCAAAGTTAAATTTCCTTTTAAAATAAAATTATTAAATTTTTCAAATTTTTAACTATCAAACTTGACCTGATTGAATGAAATGTTGAAATATTGTTTTGTTCAACAATTTAAACATGTAGAAATAATCAGATCATATTGTACAACATTTTTCGGCTAACAAAATCTAACATTGTAAATTTTTAAAAATTAAATTTCTTTTTTTATTGATTTTATTACTTTCCTCCTATAATGATTAATTGAAATTTATGTTCAGTTAAATTTTTTTTTGCTACAAAATCTAAAATTCAAATTTCGAAGTTAGAATTCTTTTTTATTAATTTCCTAAAAACAGACTTAAGAATTATACTACCATCATTTTCTTATCTTTATGATTAATTGAATTCCTGTTCAACTACTCCAATTTCAATAGTGATTCAAAAATTATAGAAATTAACCAACTGTTAATAGAAAAAATTTCATACTTTCTATTTCTACATTTCTCCTTCAATTTTTCATCCCTCACCTTTTTCTTTTATTTCTGAATTTTTAAAAAAATAAAAATAAAAGGGAAAAACAAAAGTGAAACTTACAAATCTACTATATGCTTGTCTAATTTCAGTTTTTTTAAATATTGAATTAGCAAGTAACCAAACAAGTGATAATAATAGGATAAATGTTGCTGTACACATCACAAATAATTCAAATATTTGATAGCTATTAGTTGAATCATTTTCATTTTTTTCACTCATTTTACTATCAGAATTTTCCGTTAATTCCATTTCTTCCTGAAATATGAAAGTGTTTATAAAAATCATGATTCATTATAGTGATAGTGATAATAAACAAATTATAGAAACGTAAGATTACGAATATCATATAATATGTTTTCACAATTCTTCAAATTTTTACATAAATATAGCAATAATCATGATGACTATGATTATAATGATATTTATGATTATGATAAATATGACCATAATGATTGGTGATTATATATACGTATGACCATAGTAACTGGTGATTATGATACATATGACTAAAATGATTGGTGATTATGATAAGTATGACTAAAATGATTGGTGATTATGGTAACTATGACTAAAATGATTGGTGATTATGATAAGTATGATTAAAGTGATTGATGGTTATGATAAGTATGACGATAAGGACTTATGATTATGAATGTTATTGTAATTAAATAAATTAACGAAAAAATAACCTGAAAACGTTGACGATTTTTGGGAAACCAAAATGGCCAACATTTTGAATAGGAACAATAAACTCCCGAGTAATAACATAGTAAAAGTGATAAAATCTAAAATTAAATCCTAATTAAATAATATTAATTATAATAAAATTAATTTTCATCACAACAATATCAATATTGTAAGAGTTATCATTGGTAGAATTACACTAAATGATTTGTTATTAAAATCAATTTTTATAATCAAATTTTCAAATTGTACATCAAAGAACAATTCAGCCTTCTTTTGTTGAATTAATTAGGACGTTATTGAACTGGTCATTATTGCTTCTTTTTTTGGTCATTATCATTGATTATAATATCAATATCGACCATATGTAACTGGTCACTAATATTTATCTGGCCATTTTTACTGAGTAGAATGTTAGTATTGGCTGATCATTAGCTGGTCGTCATTTCTTATTTAATGCCTAATTACATGATTGTATTATAAATACTAAAGGAGAAATTAATTCCTGCCAGTAAAAGCATTTTCTATTTGTGCTGTTATCCAATGTTGGTAATTATCAAATCTTAATTTGCAATTAATTACCAGATATCAGTTTGTAGCTAAAAAGGTTGAATAGTTATGAAAGTTGATAAGTTTCTTTCAGATAACTTATTCTATTTAATTTGACATCTTCATATATGTTCACGATATTTTAACCATAGATTAAGGGATTAAACTTGCTAAATATATGAAATATTCGAATATATTTTCTTTATTTAGTAATTTTTGAAACAACAATTTTATTATTAAATTAATTTACAAACATATTATTTATTAATACGTTTCAATATAAAATTCACTTGTTTTATTTATCTTATGTACTTTTAGAATTCTAATATTTCTCTTAAACAATTAAATTAACGAAAATACGCTATCATTTCACAGCATTCACATTAACACAATCCTTATTAATATTAGAGTTTAATTAAGTTTGTCATTAATTTCCTAAAAATCTCCCAAGTGTTAATAGTCGAAAATCATTCCATGTTAAATTGAAAAATCACATTTAAAATTATCACAAATGATAGATTGAAAATATTCCACTGATAACAAACTACAACTGCCATATCAAATGATAACATTTGTAATTCTCATGATAAGAATTTCATTCAATATTTAAAAAGCAAAAAAAAATAATAATAAATAAAATTTAAAAACTTGGTTTAGAAAAAAAGACAAATATACGATGAATACAATGAGTTGTATTTGACAGTGAATCATAAAATTTTCTATTGAATGTAAATTTTCCCTCAAAAAGAAAAAAATTGTTTACTAAATAAAAAAAAAGGAAAAAAACGAAAACATTATAACAACATGTCTTGGATTATTTCCGCTTTTGATTCACAACAAATAAATATAAAATATTTGTCACATATATATACAATAAATAAAATGTGACATAAATATAAAAAAAAAAAGTTAGCTATCATAAAAAATATTCTAACATTATAAAAAGTAATCATTTCGTTTAAATTTGTATTTTAATACTTGTTATATCAGCAATTCTTAAGTTATGTTTTGCAGTAATTAACAAAAAATCATTAATAATTGACGTGTTAGATTTTCAATCTGAAGTTTTTGAAATACATTTGTTTAATTTAAATTATCCGATCTTTGATCTTTTCTTTTTTTTTCCTTCAAAACATAACAGATAAAAAACTACGAAAATCATTTCGTAAAAAATTGTTGCGTAATTTTTTCAAAAATTATTAATAATTTATGTTGAAGCAATAAAATGGCAAATGTTTTTCATAATTGCTGAAAATTTCAATGATTACGAATTAATAATATTAGGCAACAAAGAATTTTTTTTTTATTCAAAATGTGACCATTTTGCTTATTGTTGTAAGAAATGTCATCCAATCATAATAAAATATTTCAGATTTAATGAAATATCCAACAATTAAATGTGGAAATAAATTCTCAATTAAACTTTTTTTTAATCATTAGCATTAGCATGCATTTTACTATTTCAAGCTATATGATAAACATTTTCATTGTTTTGTCCAATTTTGAATGCTAATTTTAACATCATCGTTATCAGGTAATATTATCAATGCGATTAATGCTTTTATGAACATCATCTATATGCTATAACACTATTATATATCATTGTAATATCATGATAATTATCACTA
>NW_018108219.1:340408-345728 GCF_000183805.2 Loa loa | reverse complement strand
ATTTTTACCACCATAATTATCATTTTTGCTAATGCAAATGCATCAGATCAATAATTAACTTACCACTGAAATGAAGTATAAGAAGAGAAGGAATTTTTCTCTTGTTCGCGTCAACATTAATTAAAATTATAGCTCATTTTTTTTTCTCATAGAGTTTGAATATTGGATGACATCTATTTTGTATCCATGGCGATAATTACACACTGAAATTACGCCATATTATTAACAACGAAATAAATATTGCAAATCTCATTAATATATGACAAGCAAATGTAATAATTTGATAAATTCAACGATTAAATTTTAGCAGATTTAAAAAATTAAACGTTTAAATTAAAAATTGTAAACAGAAAAAAAAAACGAAGAAAAACAAAAAATAAAGATATTGATTATTTCAACAAAAAAAAAAGTGACATATCAAAAAGAGTTTAATTTGTTAGTGATATACATAAATTCATAAAAAAAAAATGTTATTTTTGGAAGTTTCGTCTTTTTCTTTAAAAAAAAGAAATTTGAATTCAACTAAATTATTAAATTTAATTAAATTTTTTCTATTAAATCTATCCGATTAACAAAACTTAATTTTCTGAATTTCATTTCACTCTCACTTACTCATCATTTTTCATCATCCCACTCCTCCCTTCTAATTCATTAAACAATAATTAAAATTAAAGTTTTCACTCTAATTATGTTTGTTTGCTTTTTTTTTCCTATCTTGCAATAATTATTTTTTCTGTTGCAATTTTTATTTTTGGTAAAGGAAAAGAAAAAAGAAAGGAAAATTAACAAATTGAATTTTTACGATTGATACTTTTTTCAAATAAAAATTTATGTAAAAATGTAAATAAAGGAAAAAAAACGGAAGAAAAAAGGAAAAGAATTCTCGAACAGTTTTACTGATTAATTACTTTTATGGATCGGAAAATTTTTGATCAAATCAACAAAAAATTTTTTAAAATCAAATGTAAGATTATTGTGAGTGATAAGTTTTTTTTCCTTTTAACATGAAAATTTTTTGGAATAACTTTTTTATTCCTCAAAAATTGTACGATTTATTTGGTAGCGAAAGCTATGAATCATTTTAAATGTTTAAGGTTGTTTTATAGAAAAAAAAGTTGGAAAAAAAATTGGAGAAAAAGAAAAGTTTGTGAGCAATAAATTAAACACTAAATGAAAATGTATGAACCATACTTTATAACAACCTTTTGAATATTTTTTTTTTCATCATTTTTTAAAAATTTGTCTTTCCACTTTGTTTGTAAATTTGTATTTGTAAAATTTATTGAAATATGATAAGTTTTCAATTTTTGTTCCATTCTCCGCTTGTAAAATTCATTTTTGAATATTTAATTTTAGCAACAAATTACTTTAAATATATGTTTAAGAAATGAAATTTTCATCAATTTTAAATATTTCAGTTTATTTCGTGCAAGAAAGATTTACAAAATATTGTAATGAAAAATAAATATGAAACCAAGTATAGGAATGAAATTATAAAAGATTTACTACCAAAGATTATCATAACTATCCAGCATTTCAAAAGGAATTATTATAGAATAATTTTATTATCATATCATTACATCATAAAATTGCAAATAAGTGATCAATACGTTATCAGCATTCCGAAAGAGAAAGAATTATTATAGAATAATTTTTGTTATCTTATTATTACATTACAAAATTACGGTTAAACGATCAATATATGATAAGCATTTTGAATAATTATTATGGAATAATTTCCCTTATCACTTCATTATCACACAAAATTTCAACTAACCAATTAATTTATAGTCAATATAATGCTAAATATAGGAAAAAAAGTCCGCTAATATTAATTAAATTAAATTAAATTAAATTAAATCAAATTAAATTAAATTAACTTTGGAATGAATTCGAACAAAAAAAATTTTCTATTTCTAATAAATTTTTCAAAAATTTTATCTTTTATTTGTAGAAAGAAAAGTATAACCATGATCATATAGGTGGAAATAATAGGGAGAGGGGAGAGAGAGAGGGGAGGGGGAAAAGAAAAAAATCAAAAGTGAAGGAATCGACGAAAGTTTTCCAAGCAATATTATATTTGTTTGGTTACACCAATGAAAATGAGAATCTTAAAAGATTGGATTAGTCGATAGAAGGAGCGATACGCTTGGCTTATATATATATATATGTATATATATATATATATACATATATATATATAGCATATAGAATGATAGCTTAAGGCATGTGAGAGACATTTAAGGCTTATTTCACATCGAAGATTAAGGCTTAGTTACAATTTTGCTGAAATACTAAAAATAATATTGGAAATATTTGGTATGAGAGAAAAATGAATAAATATTGGGAAAATTTATAATAAATAATTCGATATGTTATTAAAAATTCATCAAAATTTTTGCCAAATAATATTAGTATGAATAGAAAATGTAAGTAAATAAATGATTTTTTTTTTATTGCATACAAAAAAAAAATTTGCTATAAAATAGGTTAACATTGAAGTTTAGATATAATATCTTTTTTCTTTTTTTCTAGGTAATAATTATTTTTTTTTAAAATATTATATCTACAATGTTTTATTTCATATGCTTTAAGAAGTAAATAAATAATTTGTGATCATTTTAGCAAAAATGATTTTTCTAAATAATTTATAGTTTAAAAAATTAAATAATAAATGAATGAATTAATAACATAAAATATTGTGTATACTAATTGCATTAATGAAATATGTGATAAATATTTGTAATGAATGAAAATGAAATTTTCTCCTTTAATATATTAATGATTTGATAAAAATTTTTAAACGATTAAAAAATTTTTTACTTTGTAAAATGTAAATATTACTTTAATTAATTGTGCCTACAAGTCAATTGATAATTTTGGATTAATTTTTAATTATCACACGTATAAAAATGATGTTGAATCGAATTTCGAATTGAGATAAATTAAAATAAGCGATAAAATATCATTAATTTTAAAAAATTACTAAGGGTTTTTTCAAAATTTTATTTTACGTGTTGTTTCTTTTTTTTCCGCCGAAAATTGAAATTTAAGAAATTATAATCAAGTAAGTTATCATGAAAATCGCAATTTGAATTTCTTCAAAAAAAATATTGATTATGTCTTGATTTTAATTAAGTGCACTTCAATGAGTTAAAAAAAAAAAAAATTATTCTCACTTCTTTAAAAAAAACCAAAAAAGTATCTTATAAAAATCTAAAAGTTTCATTTCATGATTGAATTTTTTTAAAGGTAAGCTTAAAATATGTTTGTACGCTTTTATTTTATTTTCTTTTATTACTTTTATCATCCAATATCATGTATGCTTTGATTTTAGCAAAGTATATATGAATTTTGAATTTTAATTTAGCGTTCATTAATTAGCAGTGATTTTATGACGATGAAGTTTGATTTACCCTTCCATTCAAAGTATTAAAATTATCAAATTGTATTCCTAAATTATTTACTTCATTTAGATACCAGTCCTTTAAATAGATTTACGGTAATCGTCAATGAATAATGCATGCAAAATTAGATCCAATCAAAAAAAAAAGGTCAAGGATTTTACAAACGTGACTTACCTTACATTTTGCATTTTCTATTAGCTACTATTATCACATTTAACTATTTATACTATCGTATTTCACAGAAATTTATAAGAAATAACAATGGAAGATTGTGTTAATCACAATAATGAAATGAAATTTGAAAATTTTAAAATACTTCGTTTATTGATATCTTTCATTTTCAAATTTTTTAATCATATAAATTGAACTTTTTATAATTTTTTTCAAAAATTTAATGCCTAAATTTTCAAAATTTTGGCATCATTTTATTTTTCATCTAGGATTCAACATTGAAAATCATAACTATATTGAGTTTTGAAGCAGTTTTAACATATTGCTGTACTGCGGTAAAATATGCAATTTCGAAAGGCTTAATTTGAATAATAGTATTTAACATAGAAGACATTGAAATCCTTAAGTCCTATTGAATATCCAGAAAAATCGAATTACTAATTTATTTCTCTGAATGATTTGATTCACAAATGAAATATATTATTTTCATGTAAATGTTTTCCTTCAAACTTTTAAAAACTTTTAAAGATTTTTAGAATTTTTTACTAATAAATTCATTCTTAATTGTATTTGTTCCGGTTCATTTATTCCTAAATTTTATGATAAAAAATTTTATCGAAAACATTCCGTAAGTTTAAATTAATTTTAATAACATCTTGCATAATTCTATTATTAATTAAACCTTAGAATTGGATGAAAGTGACAATTTGATATGGAAAAATATCTTTCATGCTTTTACCATCCCATATGTTATTTCTTATTGAATTTTCCCGAAAATTCTATAATTAATGTAGTTCTATAAATTAATAAGATATGCTAATGTGCTATGCATTCAATGACTTTTCAACTATTGTTAATTTTAAAATTATATAAAAATAATACGTGAAATAAGTATGTGTATAAAGAACTACACAAAGTCTACACAAATGATATACTGATAAGAGATTAATAAAATTATGCAAATAATTATTTTACTGTAATCTCTTAAAATGTTTGTAAAGTTTTCAATGAACTGTTGAAGTTTTTGAAATTATTATGTTAATAAATTCTTCCATTTTTCATTCAATAACTTTTTATCATTACATTTAAATCATTATTAAATGGTAAGTAATTATTTATATATGTTACGTAATACAATAACTTTTTTTTGAAATCATTTTGGCATCATTTATGGTACAATTATTATAATAATCTATAAGTATGACTGCAATTTGCATATCAAGAATTGCAACAGTTGAATGGACGAACAAAATATCCTTTTCCCTCTCAATTACAGTTCAAGTTTAATGTTTAAATCAAGGCGATGATGATAATAATAATGCATCGTGGGATTATAACTATAATAATAATAACAATAACAATAACAATGACAATAATGATAATAATAATAATAAGAGCATTAAAAATGATAATTATATGGAGTAATTGATCAACATTCCGTACCGGAAATACGGTTCATCATTTTATGAAATATAACGATGGCATTCATCCGATTGATCAATTGTGACCCGTTTTAGAATAAATGCGAGTAAAAATTTAATTGAAAATTGCTCAATTATTACTTCTGTTTATTATTACTTTTACTATTACTATTATCATTATTATCACTGTCATTATTATTATTATTATTATTATTATTATTATTATTATTATTATTATTATTATTATTATTATTATTATTATTATTATTATTATTATTATTATTATTATTATTATTACTTATTATTATTATTATTATTATC
>NW_018108219.1:334516-340002 GCF_000183805.2 Loa loa | reverse complement strand
ATTATTATTATTATTATTATTATTATTATTATTATTATTATTATTGTTATTGTTATTATTATTATTATTATTATTACTATTATTATTATTATTATTATCGTCATTTTTATAATAATAATTAGTATGCTATTGTCAAATGATTAGTTGAGAAGAAACGATTAATTAATTAATGAATCGGTAACAAACAAAAAATAGTTTACTATTTAAGCAAACAACAAGAAGTTAGACAAGTACATTACGTTATACGATTGAGAAATTGATTTTAAGTATTTGACAATTGACGTAAAACACGTAATTAATAATGGAGAAAAGAAATTTGAAAAAAAAACGAGAAAGTTGATAAAGCTATCCTCTTGTGAAATGCAAAAATTGGAGTTGGAAATTCAATGAAAAAGTTCAAGGTTGTATTTCAAATTAAAAGAATTAAAAAATTATTTCAAATCAAATTTTCAAATGATTTTTTAATTTTAATAAGAAAGCGAGTTCAGTTGAAAATTTCATGTTTGCATCATTTTAATTTAGTTATCCGAAAATATTAATATTTATATGTACTATTAAAATTTTTTCTTTACAGTGACTTTTCTTAACAGATAATTTCTTCGTCATTAATTTAAATTTTATTAGCTAAAATGAAAATTAAGCCTATTTTGTTTTTTAAGTAAATAGAACGGCAAAACATTTATTCATTTACTCATTTCAGCTTTAAACATTTTTTATTTTCAGCATCGCTATTTTTTTTAATTAATGATTAATATAATTCAGCAAGGTTTCTTTTTGATATAATTTCCGAATTTCAAATTTCTGATTTATTCTCAAATACGAATTATATTTGTATATCTTAAAATTTGTAGTGTAATTCTTTTTTTTCATTCAAATTTTTTTGCAAATCAGTAAAAATATTACTGAAATTTAATTTGTCATCTGTGTTGTTTCGTTTTTTTAACTTTTTTAATTTGCTAAATTTTCCATAAAATATACGCGAAATGGGAAAGATAATATTTGCTAATTAAGTTTTTGTTTACAAATCAAATCTCCTCAAAACTTCATTAAAATAAGGAAATAAAAAAAAAGGAAAAAAGCTGATTTATGCGCTTTCTTTTTTTTCTTTGCTAATATTACAATCTGTCATTAAAAGCAAAATTGCAGAAAATAATTTGAAAAAAAAAGATTAACAAAAAAACAAGGAAGGAAGGAAAAAAAAGAAAACTTTCCTTCCGGATATTTCATCCGGAAATTTTTAATTATAAACTTGAAAAAAAAGGAAAACGAAAAAAACGAAAATATTACGACAATTTGTTAGCATTTTAATATGAAAATTGTAAACAAAGTTGAATATTTTCAAACATAGATATTATCAATTATATCATAATAAATGGATAATTATCAAATGATAATCCCTTTGGGCGCTAATTTTTTTCTCACAATTGTCATATAGTTAAGTTGCTTTATGTTGCACAGGTTTTTGCATATTTCCGGAATTATTCTTTTTTTCTGTAACAATAAACGTGGTCGTAAATCAAGCGTTATTACGTTGGAGAATTTTGGGACTGTTTGAGGCTCATATATGAAAAATAATTTATTATATTTTGATATTTTGGTTAATTTCTTGACAATAATTAAATTTATTATTTTGCAACAAACATGATCGTTTGCTTGGTAGGAAATTTGAAAATGTTCCGGAGTAATAAAAATAAAAGTATTCATTCCCAAAAAAATAAAAAAAAATTTACAAGAAAGTTTTTTATATGGATGATTTGAAAATCAATCGATTAAAAAGAAGTGACAAAAAAAAAAAAAACTATTCGCTATTATTTATTATAAATATTGCTACTAGAATGGAATGAACCGAATGTTAAGGCTTTTTGTGAAATGGCGTAAATTGTCAAACCGGATATTTTATGGATATGTTAAAAGAGGCGGAGTTGACCGGACATTATCGACCGTTCTTGCAAATGCATTGCTAATTGCAAACTGTAATGATTGGAGCATTTAAATTTGTAATTTGAAATTTTTGACTCACTTTAGAGGAAATTTCCAAACGTTTAACAATTGCTTACTATTTGTTATTGGAAATTGTTTTCTTTTTTTTTTTCCATTTCTATCAATTGTGAAGCTTAAAAGAGGAGAAATTTTTTTCGTAACATTCTTAAGGAAATGAATTATTTTTAATGCAAAAAATCATTTCATCGTTTAATTTAAATTTTATATGCGTTATTGCTATACAAAATTATTTCAGTTATCAATTTCAGGATCCATTTAATGAATATTATCAATTATTTCATTTTTTTTGCACAGTTAAAATGATAATGTGATGTCCTTGCTTATCATGATAAATTTTGAAGAAAAAACAAGATGAATATCATTATTTTTTCTATAAGAAGATGAAAACAGATTTTAAAAATAGAAAATATTCATCATTTATAGTTTGTTCTTTTTATTTTTTATTTTATAAATATTTTTATTTAAATCATTTCATCACAGTACTATAGCTATATTATTATAATTATGCTATGATACTTCAATAAAAATTGAAAAGTTTATTTTAAAATATAAAAATAAATGTTTGTTTCCTTTGTTCCCTTTTTTTTGTAAAATTAAATGCAAAAATTTTTGCAACTAAATGAAGAATTTATAAAAAAAAAAAAAAGGAAAAAGAAATGCAAAATTTGCAAAAAAAGTTTACCCAATTTCATGAGTTTTATAAAGGACAAAAAATAAAACATAATTTTAAATTGTATTTTTTCTTGCATAGTTAATCATTGGTTAACTTTTTATTAAATTCTTCATTGAACAAAGGTCATTCATTTGATTAGAAAGATTCCACCAATTCCGCTGATCAACTGATCTCATTAATTAGTGCATTCAACTGTCAAAAGAGCTGGCATTAAAAGCAAAAATTTTTATCAATCGACAAAAATGATGCATTGTTTAATTTGAATATATTTTAATTGAATAATTATATTTTTATGCATTTTAAAAATAAATTTATTTTTGCATATTTTGCAACTATTAAATTAAAATGAAAAAGAGCAAAAAAAAAATAAAAAATGGGAAAAAGAAAACAAAGGAAAAAGGAGAAACGGAAAAAGAAATATATTAAAATTTCCATTTAAAATTAAACTTATAGTTTATTGATTCGTGAATCATTTAATAAATCCTGATAATTAGTTCCGATATATTCCGACAATATCAATGAATCATTAATAATAAGATACATATTTTATCTTTTTCTTTTACGAAATTTAAAGTGGTAATCTTTATTGAAATACTGTAATTAATGTGAATGAATCAAAAATATCATAAAAATCGTACACTTACTAGCAGATGTTAACTTTCCATCTGTTTTATGTTTTATCAATTTCTTCATTTTCATTTTCCTATTGGACTAGTTGATAAACTTAAGATTTATCCAAGTTTTGATTGTATTTTTAAATATTTACATCATTAAACTATTCATCAGTTTCAGCAAATAATGCAAACTAATTTGGTTTCATTAAAAATAGTATAATATTTTCATTAAACATTCTAACTTATTAGTTATGATTCTGACCTTGAGGTCATTTATGCTAATCTTATTTAGACAATTTGGTTAGTACTTTCAACTGTTACAATATTCTTCATCTAATCCTGTTTTGTCTTTGATGCTCAACTTCTGATGTTATCAGACTAGTTTCCAACTTCTTTCTTCAACACTCTTTGGAATTTTGTACTGCTATTGTAATTTTGATATTTTCCAAATTACTCCAATCAAAAGTTAAAATTTTCATTTTTCAAATTTGTTTTTTTTATTAAGCAAGAAAAATGAAATGTTTCGTTTGCAAAATAATTTGTAATTGCAATTGGACATGTTGAGAAGCAGAAAAAAAAACAGAAATCTATGAAATAATGGAAATTTTGCTGTAATAAATTATAATTTCAAAATATTTTCCAATATTTTTGCATAAAAATTTCTATTTATTACTATCATTATTGATTATCATTTTGTATTATTGCGACATTACTTTGTTTAATATAACTTTAAGTTTTCTATGTTTATGATACATTTCAAAATGTCATCTGAACAGTTGACGATAAATGACTGTTACATTGAATGAATATTTATGTCAATTAAAATTTTAATGCACTTTTGTAAAATTGATTATTCAATCAATTCACCATCATCTAAATCACTATCAATTATCAATATTAACAGCAGTTACCATGTTATGGTCATTTGCCTGAAGTAATCGGCAATTAAATGAATTAAATTAGTTACATGTAATTAAATCATCAATGGAAATTTTCGATGTTTTAAATATTTACAAATCAATTCAAATTTTTATTACTATTAACATTTATTACTATTTATTTGTTTATTTTTTTACTATTTATTTGTTACTAATTTTCAACTTCAATTCACTTCTTCTAATTTTGAATTAAAAAAAAACTTTCAAACTTAGATGATAACCGTTCATCCAGTGATGATTTTGAGTAAAAGATTGAAGCCTCAAGTGAACTTTGCTCAACTGGGCAAGAAAAGGTTTGAAAATTTGGTTTAAAATATTGGACAAAATTAAAAAGTACTACTCAACTGAATTCGCTTTTATTTTATGATATTTGCTCAATAAATGAAAGAATGAAACTTAAATACATTCAAAAATTATTTTACCTTTCATTTGAAGTATAAAAATGTTTAATAGTTTATTCATCATTTCAGATAAATCATTGTTAATTGCTCATGCAATTATGAACTTTTTCAATGTTAAATAAAAAGTTTGAATTGAAAAAAAAAGTTTTTAAAATATGAAACCATCCAGTTTAAAATGATTATTTAATATTTTATTTGCAAATTTTAAACCATTTCACATTGATTAATGAATCAATGTAATTTCTTTACCATTATTATAATTTGAGATATTTTTTTAGAGGAAAAAAGAAACTACTTCTTACATTCATCAAGATAAATTAATTAATAATTGGTGCACAATTTTACAGCGGGAATTAAAAATCGAAATTGATTGTAAAGTAATGTTAATTTTACCGCATCAAATATATATATATATATATATATGTATATATATATGTATTTGCCAATTGTTCATGTAAATATCAATTTTAATTGGTCATAGAAAATATTTTAAAATTTGTAAGTTACATTTCGAAAACAGAAACAAAAACAGTATAGAATAAAAATTTAATTTGAACAAATTCAAAAAAAATGCCATTTCAATAAATTTTGAACCATATGAAAAAGTTTATCGCTTTTTTTCACGGATAGGAATAATGTACGGGAAAAAATCTTTTCCTTCAGTACTCGAATTGATTTAATATCCATAATAATAGAGCAGTAATAATAAAGATAACAATAATAATAATGATAGTAATAATAATAATAATAATAATAATAATAATAACACAATAATAATAATAATAATAATAATAATAATAATAATAATAATAATAATAATAATAATAATAATAATAATAATAATAATATAATAATAATA
>NW_018108219.1:330842-333948 GCF_000183805.2 Loa loa | reverse complement strand
AACTAATAATAATAATAATAATAATAATAATAATAATAATAATAATAATAATAATAATAATAATAATAATAATAATAACAATAATGATAATAATAATAATAATAATAATAATAATAATAATAATAATAATAATAATAATAATAATAATAATAATAATAATAATAATAATAATAATAATAATAATAATAATAATAATAATAATGAAAATAATGATAACAGTAATAATAACATTATTATTAATAAATTGTTATTAATGATAATGTTATTATTGATAATGATAATAACAATATTAGTAATAATAATAATAATCGTAATAATAATAATGGTAATAAGATTGAAAGAAAATGATAAGTTTACCAATACAATTGCAATTAATGATAATTATATTTCCAATATATCATCATAATCAGTATAAATTTATTTTAAATATAGCAAAAATTACTTAGAAACAAAAGTAATACATTTATTACTTTTTCCTCTTTCTCTACTTTTAATTCCAATTTAATTCCATTCTTTTTCCAGTCTTTCTTTGAGTTTTTCTTTACTTATCCTAAATCTTACACTAATCCCTGCTACTCTTTTGATATTCTTTCCATCTTTTAACTCTCAATAATCTTATCATCTAACAAATATATCGAAATTTCATTTATTTACTTCATTTCTTAACGTTGATTAATTTCTCCTTCTCTCTCTCTCTCTCCCTCTCCTCTCTCTCTCCCTTTCTCTCTTCCCCTGTATGTGTGTACATTTGTTCTTTTGTTCTTACTAATCTATCAATAAATAAAAAAAATGTTTTAATTTAGTAACAAATACTATTTTTTTTTTTCATTTTGTTTGTTTACTACTGTAGCTGAGTGAATACAATCAAAAAATTCGTATTTTTAACAAATCATCTCTATCTGTAATTTTTGCAAAAAATTTTTCCAATTAATTTAATTGTTTACCTATTTATAAATAATTAATTAGTTAATTATAATGTGTATACGTGAGATTTTATAAATTTGTTTATAGTATTATTACAAAATTGTCATAATATTATGCAATAATGATTCGTGATGATTTTGAAATGTTCTCTTTGAATAATTCCCTTTCAAATGATATGCTTTATTTTAGTACCTGTTACTTACGGCATACCTAAAACTGACCAGTTTTGGTCAGTGATGATGTAACAACAAGCAATAACAGCCTATTGCATTAGTGTATAGACCGACAAATTAAAGGGTTATCATCAATTTGGGTACACTTAAGATTCACAATTTGCGAGGACAGCTCAGTGACCGCTAAGAACCCTTCAGATGTTCACAATCAACACAAATTTCTATATTTTGTAAGTGAAAGTACACTTACCAGGTCATTCCAATGTCCACTCTCACATTTAAACATTCTTTATCTTTGATTGGTAAACTTCTTATGTAATACTTGCTTGGAAGTGAGTATAGCTATAATTGGAATATGAAATGATTGAATAAATAAGGAAAATAAACCTCGCGCATTTTCAATGACATTTAGAATCACGATATTATCATCTTTGAGGCGATAAAAATTCGGTTAGATTAGGAGGGATGAAACGATGTAGAAATGAAAAGATCAAATGGTTTTCATCGAAGTATTTTGAAATTTGAAAATTTGGAAAAAATGGGAGAAGACATCATTTTTTGAGTTCTAAAATTAAGCAAAAAAAATTTTAAATCTAATAAATGATTTTTGAACTTTTTTTTTCTCATTTATTAAGGCTATTTTACTCGAAGCTCAATTTACAGTAAATGTATGAACTTTTTCAGGTTGAATCATTCGATAGAAATTTGATTTTGACAAATTCTGTTTGACTTTATTTTTCTGCTTTTTCTTTCATTTTCTATATAAAGTTAAAAAAAATGAAAGAGTCAAATGAAATTAAAATCAAGTTTTAGGCTATTATCAGTGCTTTGGAAACATATAATTTGTGGCATACTAACAAGTGAGGTACATTGTACCCGGATAACACCAATTCAGGGTAATGTTGCAAATATGGACGATTCCGGAAAGCGCATTCAAGAAATCACTACAACTGTTGCTGATTTAACACTTAAAGAAACATTATGTCTTAATTTTTCGGTATAAAATCAAGAATAAAAATAAAAAAATATTCAAATATTTTTGTAAAAAAAAGAAATTCTAAAAGGAAATGAGAAAAATTAGAATTTGTCATAACTTGATTCCTTTTTTTTTGACAGTTTGTCAATATAGGTATAATATTTTTCAGATTTTTGCAACTATTAAATTGTCACAAAATCATAAAAGACAAATAATAATGCTAATAGTAATAATGGTAATAATAATAATAATAATAATAATAATAATAATAATAATAGTGCTATCAATAATAATAATAACAATAATGATAAAGGATGGAATGAGAACACAAATTCATACCATTGAATATGTTCGCATGGAACAACAATTTCCCATATCTGCATCCTATAAATTTGGAATTCCAGTAATTACGACAACATGTATTTGTGATTGTGCTGGTGCTGAACAATATTGTAGTATGGATGAATATAAATATAAGTAATATAAAAATAATTTTTTGTTAATAAAAAATCTTTATTCAAAAAGAAATTTTAGATTATCTTTATTAATTAATGTTGAAAAGATATTAAATTTTGTTTACTAATCAATTTAGTGGAAAAAAAGAAAGAAAACATATCTAATTTTTAGCCATTTTAACTAAAAATTTTTCCTGTGATAAATTGATTTTCAAATTAAAATATGGCATATTTTTGAAAGAAAATTAATTTGAAATGTTTTTTCGTTTCAATTATTTAATTAAAAAAGTTAATTTTATTTTATAAAAAATAAAAATTAAAATTGTAAATGTTGCGATAAAAAAAAGCAGGAATTGTACGAAAAGTTCTGTTTGCTACCGAACATATCATGCGCATCAGTCAAGTAGTGGTTGTTTAATGTCATCAAAGAGTGAAGTTTGTTGTGAAGTGGCAATCGAACCATATGGGGTACTGATTTTACTTTTACCAAATCATTCATTATCATTTATCCATTTTTTGACATATTTACTTATATATATATATATATATATATATATATATATATATATATATATATA
>NW_018108219.1:328174-330749 GCF_000183805.2 Loa loa | reverse complement strand
TATATATATATATATATATATATATATATATATATATATATATATATATATATATATTTACTTATGCTTTTCTTATTTATATAACCTTAACGTATTATTATCATTTATTCACTTCAATTAATTAGTTTGTTTAATTATTTTAATCATATATATATTTTCATATTTATTTCAATAATATTTATCTATACCCATATTTGTTTTGCTAATTTGTATTTATACTTTTACTTATATATGTAATTTAGTGAAGCCAATTGTTTTCCCAAATATTTATTTATCAAGAAACGATGAAAATACTTTCATTTATCATTTTATACTGTTCATGAATAAATAATAATGATAACAAATCACTTCCGATAATTTTGATAAATTTCCAATGATTTTGGCAAAAACATAATGTTTCAAAGTTAATTTAACTTTGACCTTTTTTCTTCTCTTTTCTTCTATTCCTATAAGTTTTATTTATTTCATATTTTCTTATGGTAATATATTTCATTGCTAATCTCATTTCTTTTACAGGGAAAAATTTATACAGCTGTAAAATTAACTCAACCAGATACTATAATTATTTTACGACATCGTATTTATGAACGAGTAGCAAATCAATGGGCTGAAGCAGCTTCTGAAGAATTTGAAGCAGTTGTTAATAAAGGTTCCGCCAAAATGGAAACAATTGATAAGCGACAGGTTAAATTTAATCATTATTTAAATTACTATTTCAAACAAGATTTGAAAATAGTATAATGATTAACAATGCGTTCAAACAGTAAAATTTAATAAAAAATTAGTTTAATATTTAATTACATTTTCTATATTTACAATAACATTGCAATATTATTAAAAAAAAAATTTAGTTTCCTCTCAATAAAAGCTCATTTTTTAAATTATAAAATATTTTTTTGCAGATGGAAATACGAACTACAACAGGACGAGTAATTCGTGAAATGTCAAACGGAATGTATTATTTTTCAAATGATAATCGTGTATTAATAATGGGTGTACGATTAAATGAACCTACCGAAAGTGACATTCATAAGTTGGGTTGGTTACGAAAAAATGATAATGCATGGTTAATACGTAATGGAATTATAAAAATTACCGATTCTCAGGTATAATAAATTGATAAATTCTTATTGTAGATAAAAAATTTTCAAATTTTTCTGAATCCTAAATTTTTCATTTTTCTTAATCAAATTAAAATTAACATCGACAAAAAAAAGTTTATTTAAATTTATCAAAAATTTTATGCTATCATTGTATTATTTATAGCATATAACAATTGAAAATTGTAAAGAACAACGTTACTTAACTCGATATAATGCGGAATATTTTATAACTTATGATGATCGTATCATCGATCTTGATCTTGGCTATCCAGTCGATCAACAGAACTGGATTGAAAGAGCAGAAATTTTAAATGATGATCGAGCAGTACGAATTACTCATGCTGAAGGCACCGTAATACATGTCAGCGTTAGTAGTGGTACCAGGTAAAAATTTAGGTTAAATTATAAATTCTAACCATAAATTATGCAAATTTAATTATTTTTTATTTCAAAACAATTTTTTTAGAGAAACATAATAAAAGTAAATTTTACTGTAACATATATACATATATTATTAGTAAGTTTACTTATTATTGAATTTTTAAAAAGTGTTTAAAATTTTTACTCATTATCTAATATTTGTAGTGTAAGTTTTATCTTGTCCGTATAACTTTTTTATAAAAATTATACGAATAGATATAACTTATATTATAAATATCACAAAAAATTCATTAAAAAAAAGGTGAATTTCGCCCAATAGTACCAGTTTTTCTCATTAAATATAATTTATTTATTTCAATTAAGCTTGTTTACTTACTTATGAAAAACACTTGAAATATTTAAAATGCCAAATTTAATATTTAAAATGCCAAATTTAAAATTTTAATTATTAATTGGCGTAAATTAATAAGTGGCTGTTTTGATATAATTATAAACATGATTAATAATTTCTTTTCAAGTATAATCCTTAATCATATGTCAACAATTTTTTTTTTTAAGGCCTATTATTGTACGACATGCTTCACATTTGCTAACGTTTAATGGAACAATTCGGATGGATGAACAATCAAATCGATTCCTCAATCTTACAATATTGGCAAGTTTGATAATTATTAGAAATTAAATAAACACGAAATTGTAATATGAAATTCAATTCAATAATGGATTTCTCTTAGCCAAGCATTTTGAAATGAGTGTTTGATGGAAAAAAATCCAATTTCAATAAGTGAAATATTTTGAATAATCTTAGGGAAAAAAAGCAGTCATTTTAATTTTGTTATTGCTTTAATTGATTACTAATTTATTTATTTATTTGGTTTAATTTTTATTTGTTATTAAATTGTTTGATCAATTTTTAAAAATATTTGTGACACATTTCTTTTTCAAATTTATTTTTTAAGTACTTGCTGCACATAAGGGTTAAAAGCAAATTTGACAATATTGCTAAATTATCAATCATTTTTTTTTTGGAATTACCACTGATCGTTATGCATTATTTTAGCAACAAAAAAAAAAAAAATGAGAAATTTAAA
>NW_018108219.1:323441-327788 GCF_000183805.2 Loa loa | reverse complement strand
AAAAAAAAAAATGAGAAATTTAAATTTTAAAAGAAAGAGCAAAATTTATATTTGATTTTTTTAGGGCGGTAAAGGTACATTAATTGGTTATATGCATCGATCTGAAGATAAATCAAGTACTGACTGGAGTTTTAGTATTGAAATTGGTACAGCAACAAGGACAAAATTTATTGCAACAATAGGTGGAATTCCCGCGGGGATAATTTCGGATCGATATGTATGTTTACAGCCAGCTGGTGATGCAAATGCCGAGCAATGCAAATGGTTAAAGTAAGTTAAACATTAGGAAATGAATTTGAATTCTAGTTTGTACTCAAATTAATTTACTGCTTTCTAGTAAGTTTGCTTTTTTTTTGCATATGTTTAACAATTTAACCATTTTAATTTTAAGTTTATGATTTCTATTCTTCAATTATTTAATTCAAATAATATTAGATATGAAGCATCACCATTACGTGAACGACATATGGCACATCGTTGGCAAGCAGGTATTGGTAATTGTCCTGGATGTAATGAACGAGGTATTGAGAATTTCTTGCTTAAACTTGATCCACGACAATGGCTTGATGGTTTAAATTCAACAACTGAAGCGGTTACATGCGCTTTAGAAATAGCGCTTATTATAGTAACCATTTTAGCTACCGTCTTAATATGCACAAAATGTATTATTCCATTAGCTAGATGTACAATTTCATTGAGTAAACCACCAAAAAAGTAAATTTTTTATTTGCCGTAAATTAATTTAACTAATTAATTTCCAATGCTCAGGTGGTTAGAATTATAACTTCATGATAATTTTTTATCTTTTTGCTAGTTATTTTACGATAATCTTTAACCTTTTGAGTTATCTCGCGATAATCTTTGACATTTTATTGAAAAATAATTTGAGAAAATTATTTCTTATTACTGACCTTTTATTAGAATGTGCCTTATTGACTGACTATATCATTTGCTCTATGTTAATTAATTAATGTTATTCATATGCATATTGTTATCAGTACAATACATTTCACTTAATTATTTTAAAGTTGTATGAAAAGTGCATATTATACGTCACACCTCAGTTTATTTATTTGCTCAAATGGCATTTGACCATCAATCATAGTAATTTTAATCGAAATTGAAACAAAAAAAAATTTAATAATTCCGAAAGTCAAATTTTTTTTGACAAAATTAATGGTCACAAGTCATAATTTGCATTAAGTAGTGATAATTCTGATGATATTATCATATTTTAATTATCATTTTAAAGAAAAAAAAAATTTTGAGACCTACTGGATTTTATCGACAATAGTGATATTGCATAAATTTGATAGCATTCTACTATTATGGTATAGTGTATTTTAGTTTATTGTTTATTATACTTTAATTAGTATCAGACAGCAATTAGAAGTTTTCACAAAAAATTTTTCCATCAATGTTGCAAAAACTTTTATAAAAATTTCCAATTATCTAAAATCTTTAAAATTCCTGTGAAAATTTGAAAAAATTCATAACATTTACGAAGCATCCTATCAAAAATTTTTTTCACCACGAAGTTTTATTTTCTTTAATAAGCAAATTTTTGTCTTTTTTTTGAAATTTCAGAATTGTGAATTATCTGCTGATTTTATCATGAATTTAATTTATGGAAATTTTTCTGTCTACGCAATAATTAACCACAAACACAATGCTATCTTCAACTTCTCCACGTAATAGATATATTTCTTAGATAACAAATAAAACGATAAACAAAATGTTGCTAATAAATTACTGATGAAAACGGACATTAGAAATATAAGCTATGAAATAAAATTGTGGTTTAAATTGAAACATAAATTATACTGTGAAACTGAGAGAAAAATAGATTTTTGAGAATTTTAATCAAATTTAATTGGAATTGATTTATTATTTCTTTTCATTCTTACATACTAACATTTTTTATTTTTTGCCACACATTAACATCCTTTTATCTCATATCCATAATTATAATAAAGAATATGGAAAAGAAAGTAATTAACAGTTTCCAATTGTTTCCATATCGATATCATTGCTGGTAAAATGTTAAAATGCATGTCATTGCAGTATATATATACTAAAATGCATGTTACTGTAGGATATCGTTGAAAGCAGATTGGAGTATCCATGTAATTGTTAAAGTGAAACTTTTTATATTTAGTGTATTCATTGTTACTATTGCAGTTTTTATAATAATATTCCAACGTTTCTTACCAGTTCCAGTTCTAGCATTTTTGTCTTTCAAATTTAATTTTTCCTGGTACCGAAGAATTTATGGTTCCTTTCCGTATTGCATTCCCTTTTCCAACTGAGTCTTCCTGAAAAATGAAAGTAACAAGTATCATAAGTTGTTAAGTTTTTCATCGAATAAACTGTCCAATTTCATCCTAATTCATTTTTTTTCTTTTTAAATTTGTAAAGATTATTTAATACCAAATATTTTTCAACATATGATGGTGCATCAGCAAAATATGAACTATCCAAAATGGGCGCTTGATGACAATAATATCGTTTACGCTTATATTTTGCTATTGTTAATAAAGCCAAAATGCAACGTATAATGCAAATTCCAATAATTTCCAAAAGTATACAAGTAAATGGTATTTGTATTAGCTAAAAAAAGAGAAAAAAAAAATGCGACGGATGTTTTTAAAATAAATTTAAGAATTTAGAAAATGCAATCTTACAAAGTAAAATAAAATTTTTTAGCCCACACAAAAACAAATACACTAAATATTTTTGAAATGAATTGAAAAATTTAGAAAATGCATTTTCATAGATTAGACTGAAATCACTTAAAGAAAATCAAAGTTTATTATTTTCAAAATAAACGAATTAAAATTCTATTTTGGAACAAAAAAAAAAGCAAGACTTACCATGAAATGCTCTACATTTTCGAAAGGAAAAAATTAAAAAAGAAATCTACAAAGGAATAAGAGATAAAGTGATAAATTTGATTCATAAAATATATTAAAAATGATTGAATGATAAAATATTGTAAATGATTTTATATTGGATTAGTTAAATGTTTAAAATATTATTGAATATAAATTAATTAATTGAAATAGGATAAAAAATAATACAGCAAACCCATTGTTCGATCACTTGTCCTTCGGCAATATAATGCATTTTTTTTTTCTTTCGAATAAATTTAACAACCGTTCATATGCGATAAAATTGTTTTCATTAAATGAAATTAGCAAAAATATCATAATTTGAGGATAAAAAATAAATGCGAATTATTTGCAATTTTAAAATTTATCAAAATATCACCAATATATTCGTCAAATTCTTTTTACCTTTCGCATTTATGTTTTATCTAAAAATTTGAAAAATATCAAAATATGTAAAAATAAATTCATTCAAAGTTATATTTTTAAAAATATAACTATAAATGTCCATTTCATTCAATCGCAACAAAGATTGAGGAATCGTTCTGTTTCTTTGGTTAATAGTATCTCAAATGTTGAATAATTAAATCTTTATTACGATAAGTTTATTAATACAACAATGAACTCAATAATTATGATTTTTGATAAGATAAATTAATGAGGATATCAATTGGAAAAGGAAACCTATCCGATGCTCTATTCAATCGACCATATTGAAATACACATCTTGAGAAATGTTTCATGATGGGTCAGGACCCTCTCTGCTTCTTTCACGAATATTTTCAAAAAAAAAAAAAACAAATAATTAAAATTTAGATGGTAAATTTAAATGAGGCTAGCAAAAATGGATAGAAAAAAATTCGAAATATATTTGGAATTTGATGTAGCAAGGATTTTATTTTTGAACTAATGGACTTTATTCATATGCATAATTAATTAATCGCAAATCAGTATAGTTAGTTTTACTCATAATATTGTTATCATTAAAAAATATTTCATCCTGACCCAAAACAAACAGATTTGCATATCATCACACAGAAAAGCTAAGTATAACTTCTTAACTAACAGTATGTTTTGTGCTCAACTACAAACTGATAATTATTGTAATAATATTTTAGCAGATATATTTCGCGGGACATTTTCCAGAAATAAAATAGCAAGGCATCGTAAAATCGGATGACGACATATCGATGACAGCAATATATTTGTAGCCATACCGAAGAATGCAGATATCACTACAATCATTTCGGATAATTAATTGTCTAAATATATTCTGTTGCTATATTATTATTATTATTAATTATTATTACTATTATTGTTATTATTACTACTTTAGATTTTTGTTCGCAATTGTCAAATAAATCTGAAAAATGGAAGTATTTTGGAAGGAAAGTTTATGCTTACCAATAATAGCAAAATCAACCAACAGTTTGCTCTTTGAATTTTTTCTAAATACTCT
>NW_018108219.1:267279-322537 GCF_000183805.2 Loa loa | reverse complement strand
GTAATCTAAGTTAATCATAACGTAATTTGATAGGTTTAATGAATGATGCTAACACAGTCATTTTTCAATTTATTTCATTAATTAACATATAAAATGGTATTTGTAAACACAAACGTCATGCCAGTTTTTCAGTCAAGCAGAAGCATGAATGTCGTTATTGTGATGCCACTATGGAGATGAGAAAGGAATATTTAAAACACCTTGAAACGCACAAGAAACAAGGTTTATACAAGTGCACTTGGCCCACATGTGGAAAGAAATTCCCTACCTCAAAGGGACTTCGAGAGCATTACGAAAAACATCAAACTAAACCTCAATGTGAAATTTGTGGCAAATTCTATTCTTCTATGCGGTCACTACGATTCCACAAGCGGACATATCACGCTATTATGGGTTAGTTTTGCAAAGTTTGTGCTTAGCAAAAGAGCTTTTTAACGTATTTATTCACATGAAAATGTATTGCAAAACACTTATGACAGTGAAGTGACAATTCAAAATTCAATACTTACTGCAGAATTTTTCTAACCTCAGTAAATAGTGATAAAAATAGTACGCCATTTGATCCACAAAACCAAAAGGGTACTAACCGCTCACTTCATTTGACTCAGTGTGATAATTTTAGGCTAAACGGAATGAAATCCGTATTTAGGGCATACTTTGGTAGACATCACATTGCCGGTCAAAACTTATTAGGTAAACAAGATCATTCGGGCAACGAGTATTTCTCAGAAAACTTTAAATCTACGACAACTTGGATTTAGCATTGACTGCCTGAGGTAGGATTACATATAACACTGGATCGGAAATGCTAATGGATAATTAACAGACAATTATCTCCATGATCAGTTCTCAAATTGAGTCAGTTAATTACCAAATGAAGCAATAGAAAAAACTAATTGCAAACACAAATATCACAACAGTTGTTTTTCAGGTGTGGAAAAGTATGAGTGTCCACATGCCGATTGTAATGCGATCACCCGGAATAAAGCCGAATATGACAAACATTTCCAAAGGCACAAAAAACCATTTCGCTATCAATGCAAACAACCCAGTTGTGAGAGAGTATTCTACAGTCTATCACCATTTTACCGCCACAAGAAATCCTGTCAATACAAACAGAGTGAAAAGTTTCTCAATTTTAAGCAATCACTGAGAAGACATAATAAATATTCCCGCGGAGCTTCTCAATTTTGCAAATTCAGCAGTTTTTAGCATTTTTATCTATCTGAAATGAATGCACTTTGAAAATATGTTGTGAAGTATCTATGACCATGGAGTGGAACAAATTGTTCACTTTCTCTGGCACAATAAAGTGATATCTAATAAATGTTCATTCCAGGTCCAACGGGAGGAAATCCGCAGTTGGGACATACTTTGACAGACACACGAAACCATCATTTTGCCGGTCAAAGTTCAGTAGATCAACAAGATTGCTCAAATGATGTACATCCTTCAGAAAACTTTATCAACCTCGACAAGCCCGATGGTAACATCTTCAACGGTCTTAACATCCCCGACAATGTTGTTGTTGACATAGAAGATATTGACATCGAAGATGTTATTGACATCCCCGACGACGTTAACATCCTCGACGACTTTGAAATATTTTGCCACAAATGAAAAGTATCTGCTTGCAGTATATCGAAATTATTTGTCTCTTCCCTCCCCCCTGTCTTTTCCTTCCTTTCCCTTTATAAATTTTATAACAAAAAGAAAACTTGGTCATGAAAATTAATTAACTTTTTTGTCCTGTGAAAATTATCTAAGGATTTCATACAAAAAGATTTTCCATTGGAACTTTGAATACAATTAAAAACTTTGGAACTTTGAATACGAATAATAGTAGTTGCATAATACGAAGAAATCTGAATGATCTGTATTTCATTTTCAACAAAAAATACATAGTTTATCCTAAAATTAATCAGCAACCATATAACGATGATGAATCCTATGCCTTCGGAATCTGATGATCACAACTTGTCGGGATCTTGATCAAGTACACTAACGTATGGTTGCAACTTTCTAATTTCCTCCAGTGTAATTCGTTTCTGTAATTCATGTAAATTATAAAACATATTTCATATTCAGTTTTTCTTACAATTAATACAAAAAAAAAAAAAAAAAAAAAAAAAAAAAAAAGAAAGAAAGGAATTCCAGTGGTGGCTAAGATGTTTTCCGAACATTAAGTTTGAAACCAAATGTTACATTACAAATAGCATCCACTGGTACCCAACTTCTCTAAACTCCAGATTTAAGTTAAAAATTGCCGTAAATTTAGCATAGCACGCTTTGCCGCATCATTGTAGTAAGAACGAAGTAAGCATTCTAAATTAGGTTGATATCATTGATAACGCTTACCCCTCGTTGGCAACATGGTAAAAAGCAAATAAATCATGTAGAAATTAAAGAGGAAATAAAGTAAGTGTTTAGTAATACCTGGATCTTCAGTAAATGAATATCACAGTATCGTTCATCACGCAATAAACTGTAAATAAATTCATCCATACGAACAATTTCAAATTCTATAAAAATCTTCACTTGAATCGAAATCTTATCTCACATGAAACAATATGTAGAACATTTAAGGATTTCGTTTTTATGTTTAATTAATTTCACGATTAAGAAATTTGACAATTTCAAATCTCAACTTGCCTATGATTTTTTAACAATCATAATCTTGTATGCCATGCATTTATGCCTAATATACAAAAATATCATCATTCATCCAGAATAAGTTTAATGAAGGAATTTATAAATCGATATGAATAATTTGTCGCTAATCACCTTGATAAAACTCTTTCATTCTTGATGATGATTAGTGATAAACAGTTCCTGCATATTTTTGCACAACATATGTATACATGTACATATATTTCTTTTTATTTTTACATTTATACTTTGGTTTGATAGTTGATCTTTGATAAATTTTATGATGCAAAAAATCACAATTTTCTAAAACTACCAATTTAAATGTTATTAGTAATAAATATCACCAATAAAGAAACATCATTAGTAGTAGGTATTATTAATTAAATATTATTAATAATAAAAGCTTGTCAAAAGTTACAAACTTCCTAGTCCATATAACTACAAAAATATCAATATATTTGATATGTTATCATCTTACGGAATCAGTAAGAACTCTTCCGTAATGTTATATTATCATAAATATATCATCCATGATTAGCCAAATCGATATCACCAAATTAACAAGGCCACTTGGACACCAATACAATAATGCCATCAGTGATAATTTGTCAAACTGATTAGACTCCATTATCATCACTTATGATTCATGAAATTAATATAAGCTCCTCGGTATCAATATTGTCATTTATAATTTGGAAACTTGACAGGTCTCTTTGAAATTATTTATTAACATCAATATTTTGTCACTTGTAATTTAATTTTCTTTTTAATTCATCTCATTTCTAGGCAAATTTCCCAGCAAAATTTCCTCCTCCTCTCCACCACTCAACTCTCGAAAAGTCAATTTCTTGCATAGTGCCATAAGTAACGCCATAAATAAACCGGAATAAAAAAAAAACTTGTGAATAAAAATTGTAATCAAAACATTTCTACCGAGGAAAATTTTTTGGTACGAAATTTATTGAAATTTGCCTTGAATTTTAAAATTCTGAAGAAATTTTTATCTTTATGATAGTGTTAACATGAGATGAAAAATTTTGAAAATGGAAGAAAAAATAAAAATTTTTCAAATGGAGTGCATATTAGAGGAAGCAATGACTAACAATAAAAACATCTAAATGATGACAAACAAATAACTCGTAATGATTACATATTTACCGTCTCAAAATTTCTAAAAAATTTTTCAGATACTGTAAGCACAATAAAATTAATGTGCTTTTCCCAATATTCAGTCAATGTATTTCTCTCGCTCTTGCTAGAATATAAGCGCAGAAACATTATTTTAAATTTCTTGATGAAGGCAGAAATTATCAGAATGAATGACAGTTGATAAATTTTCACCGATTAAACATTTCCAGTTATATTCTAATAAAAAGAACCATAACAATTAGTAATCACAGGTTAAAAAAATTGCTTTATCTATCCATCACAGTTTGCGCCCGCTCTGCATCATTCGGCGGCCACGATGAGGTTTCGATTTTCCACGTTTCCATTGTTTGAATGGATCGTATGTGTTGGATATCGACACAGTGTTTTCTATAAATATATTGCTCATAAATTGAAAAAGTATCACAACTCCAAATGGGAAACACAAAAATAAAGCAATAATGCATATAACCGTTACTGAAATTTTCAAGTTCACTTTTCATAGTTTCAATGGAAATATTTTCCTTGGGAAATAACTTTAATTCAATTGTGGATATAGAGTTCGGAATCCTAAATTTTAATGGGAAAAAACTAATTAATAATTATCAAATGAGTAAATAATGTGGGATAAAATTTACTATTGAAAATCTCAGGATTAAAAGTACTGTAGTCAACTCGTTGATCGCAATTTTCCACTGCATCTGTCCAATTATTTTTCCGACCTCGTTTCTCTACAACTCCTCCACCGCTTTTTTGTATTTCATTCGCCTTCTGCGTCGTCGCAATACTAATTTGACCCACTCCCTGCAGCACCTATTTGTTTGAGAACTTGAAATTTCAAAATCCATGTGGAAAATCGAGCAAAATGACAATGAACAAAATGTAGGTGAAAATTGTACTCGTTTTCTCCTTTTCTTTAATTCTTTTTTTGTTAATGTCATTTCCTCACAGATGTTCATCTCATTCGCGGCATTTTTCCTCTGTTCACTTTCCATTTGCAATTCATTTGCTGCCACCTATAATGCAATCACAGCAATGAATATATGTTTCAAAAAGAAATGAGTTAGGTAAAAGGTTTTTTTTTTTAAAAAAAAATCCACTAAGAATTCCTTTTCGCCTTAAGTAAACAGTATCACACCAATGAAGGATAATTTTTATGCAATAATTTTTGTAATAATTTGCAATAATTTTTATCTTCTCTGTTCATTTTCTATTTGCAATTCAATAATATCGTAAATGTCACCGAAGTGTGCAAAGATAAAAAAGGAAAAATTCACTTACAAAATTGATAAATTTGAAGAATTAAAGAATGTTAGCGAGAACAAAACAAAATATGAAAAAAATTTTTGGAAAAAGACTACATAAAAAACCACTTTTTCTTCAACAAATCCAGGTTTATTTGCAGCGGAATCGAGATGTGACCATAATTTCTTCTCCTTTGCGGCACTTTGTTCACTTCTCGCTGCATCTTCCTTTTTCTTGCTCTACAATAAAATTACTCCCTGACATACTCATGATGAGTTATCTGACGAGATTTTAAAATTAATTTTTGCGAATCCAGTCAACTTTAGCGAGAACTCTTTGTCATCGGGAATTTTACCGAAAGCATCGTCGTAGAAGTTATATTTAACAATTCATCGCTCTAAATACTTCGAAATATAGTTTAAGGGTTAAAAAGTTAAAGAAGCTAAAGCACTAATACCTCAATTTTTGCTTTCGAACTTTGCTCCATCATAGCAATCCGGTAGCATTCATAAGGTGTCGCCCAGTCTTCCAATTTCTCCATGACTTTCGTTAGACGTTCATCTTCCTTTTCATTATCTTCACCAATTGTATAAAGCTCTGTGGAAAACAAACTATCACAACTACCTGTTGCTGCACCATCTTTACATATCGCTCTGTCAACATCTTGTACAACAATATCACGAATTTCTTCATTATATTTGGTTGATGAAAAGTCCAAATGACACCTGGTAAAGATAAAACAATGGAAGGGCGAATTTATTTTTCAAAAGCAATAGAGGAATCTAAGAGAAGATACTACTGTACTAATAAAATGCTAGTCAGAAATGCTGTACAGAGGAAATTTTTAAAAAGTGGATTAATAAAATATATATAACAGACATGATTAAAATTAGAATAGCAATTAATTTATATACTAGGGACAGCGTTTTAGATTAAAATGATGTCTTGTGCATCAATCATACAAGAAACTGAAAATTTGAAGAACTAAATTCTTTTAAATTGAAAGCAGAGTCAAAAATGCATATTTATCATTTTTACACCAACCTTAACATTGCTTTAACTGCATTCATTTTGTTCAGTTGAGATGTGACACCTTCTAAAGTTAGTGAACCAATATTTGGTGCATAAATAGGACGCTTCAAAAGCGGCTGATCACGTGATGTATTAATGATTTGATGTAAAACATGCAACTCCTGCTTAACATGCACTGGAACAGGACTACAACACGCCAGAATGCCTTGCATCTCCCGAGGAAGTACCTGGAATAATAGAATGAATAACGAACAGCTATCCAAAATCCACTGTTATGGATTTAACAAAAATAATTCAATCAAATAAATCCGATTAGCAAAAAAGAGATATAATACCATGAATTTACTTCTTTTATTAACCGAGAGAGATTAATTAGAAAAACGAAATAACCAAGGAACCTCAGCAATTTGTAGCAGCATATGACACGGCAAGACATACTGCGGACTTTCATCATCTGCTCTTGCACGCTCATCACGCCATTTCCATAAAGCTGCCAAAGCAAACTGTTGACGAGAATTTAAAGGTTTCCTACCCACTAACAATTTTTCATATCCGTCGCTTTCAAACACCGGCTTTTTATAAACCTATGAACAGATAAAAACAAAATTGAAGAGTAGAACGAACCGAAAAGATGAAAATTAAATATAAGGTAGGGCTAAAATATTATTGAATTCTCTAAGATAGGAAGAGAGTAATGCCATATTTAATGTAACAGGTGGCTATCCGCTTTCATCTTACATAGTATCATCAATAAAATAAGCATTTTACCTAACATCAATCATTACCCAGATCAATCTTTGCGGGAAAAAGGGAAAAGGAAATTGCAAAAACTGACAGTAAGGCAAGTTTGAGCAGATTCATTATAAACATATTCAAGCAGATTGCCAGCAGCATCTCCCTGATCGAGGAGTTTTATACGAAGTTGATCATAACAATGTAACAAATAATGAGTATCACTTCTCGCGTATGTTTTATGAGCACCGGTTAGTGGTCTAAAAAGAAAAAACAAGTCCCATTGAAGTTTTATAGCTTTTGAATCGAATATATACAACAGTGAGAGAAATTGCACAAATAACTGAGAATTGCACCTTATTATAATTGAAGTAATTGGAAAATCTGATAGATTTTGTTAGAATAATAAAGTCGTACCTTAGACGCCAATCAGCTTTCTGGAACTTCTTATCCAAAGTATGGTTACAACAAGTTTGAACCAAATGCTGGTAGGAAAATTTGGAATAATTAAGCACTCTCATTGCTTTATATGTGTCAAACATATTAACAACATAAATGCCAAAATCCCGTTGTAACCAAACAATATCCGAATCTGCCCCGTGAAAAACCTGGAAAGTGGACAATCTTTCTCCTATATTAAAATGATACGAGAAATGTTAGGAAACGATTACCTCGACATTCGCTTTTTCGGTCTAGTGAAGCAGAATAGTACACTAACCCTTTTACAAAATTTTAAGTATTGTTACGATCTGATGCTCCAAAAATCTGACTCGTAACATAATAACACTGCTAAAGTCGAATTGTTATCTAACCTTGCTTCCGAAATAGTGTTAAAAGCAGGACTTTCAAAATTCCTAATATTTCAAATTAATTACCTTTAATATGTTTGGATCTGTAAACGGTTCATTTAGGATATGCATATCATTCCATAACGGGAAAGGATCGATGATATAATCTGTTTGACGTGTTGAAATTTGCATGAGACAAGTTAGTCCTAGGAATGAACGCTGCGCATTATGCTGCAAAATATTAAAAACCTTTTTTGGAAAATACAATCGTTTATGTGATCAAGAGTATATAAACCAAAGCAAAAATTCCAAAACAATTGAAAATTTCTCAAATAAACTTCTTGAAATATGAACACATCCGAGAAGTATGATTCATCGATAGAATCTGTCAGAAACAGAGTAAATAACTGATACCTCAAGATCCACACTGAATTCTTGTTCCTTGTTCAAAATATCTCGCAAATTTCTTAATTTCTCCACCGTATCAACGTATACCAATTCAGTATCAGACAATGCTTTCAGCGACTGAACCATTCCGACAGTTAACTGCCTTGTAGGAATCTGTAAGAAAAAAATAGGAATTTCAAGTTATCAAAGGAAATCAACGCACTTGGTCTTAGCGATCATTCAAAGAGCCATTAAGATGCCAAAGAAAAGATGAGAACCTTAAAATGATGAAGTTCCTTGTAATAAGGATGTAAACTTATTCCTTGGTCGTTGCGCCACATGGTGCTAATAGCAATGTCATTGTCATTGTCAACGATTTGCAAATTCTTTACGAGATTTTCCATAGCGTGATGTTTTTCTCTTAGCTTTGGCTTGAATTCCGCAAAGCTGTTATCAACCTCAATCCCAAAAACGACCTGTGGCTTCTCCTTGGACGTCTATAAATAGATTGATTAAATTCATTTTATTTTTTCGTTAAAAAGATTACTCCAACAAACCAAACAAAAATTTGCAAGGATAAAAGAAAAGGTTAAAAATGGATACGATGAACATTTCGGGAAGCCACAACATAAAAAACCGAAAATCCATGAAAAAATCACAAAATGTTACTCCTTGAACTTTTCGAAAAAACATTTCAGAACAAGGTGTTTTTAACAACTGAATATAATATGGACCGCAAAAAGTCCAGCATACCATGAAACTATGTAATACGTATAACTTGTCATACATGAAACTGTATAATACGCATTTCCCGCTCATGAAACTATGCAATATGAATAACATATCTTAGTTTTCCAGAATTTAAATAAAAACATGGAAGAAAGCTTGTCTATTTATAAATTGAAGTCTGAAAAACAGAACAACAATCCAAAACTATAACTGGCGTATAAATTCTAAAAACAAGTTCATAAAAATGAACGTACAAACTATTTAAAATGACCACTTATATTCATATTTCATTTATAATTTCTGAAAGTAAATTCACCAGCAAAGGAACAGCAGCTGATGACGAAAGTTTGTCCTTATATCCAGGTAAACGTCGCAAAAGTGCAGTATAACGTCCCTGCTTCTCGAACAATGTCTGTTCAGATGCAGCTGTACTTTCTGCATCGAGAATTTGTTGTGGTACAACTACTTCCTCCATACGTCTAGCTTTTTGCAGTAAATCAAGCAAAATACCCTAAAATAAATAGGAGAGATAATTGGCTTGAAGAGCTAGCAACAATTTTGCACAACTTTTTGATATAATTGATAAATGTCATACTGCTCGTTCGCAGATATTATCGTTTGCCTCAACGATTCGATCTAAGAATTCATCTAGATCATTAATTCGCGCTGGTATGGGAATTCGACAACCGGCATTCCGCAATAGTTCACGTAACCTGAAAACGAAATAAAAAGTCTAATTATGTAGCAGATGCAGGGAAGCTGAAGTCTTTTTGAAGAACATGAAAGGATATATGTGTATGTATACAAATATATATATATATATATATATATATATATATATATATATAACTTACATAACGGTAATCCTTCTTTGCTGTTCCATCATAAGATTGGTATACAGCGGAAAGCTCGCATATAATTCATAACCTTCAGTACGCATGGGTAAAGCATTTGCCTCTCCAACAGCCCGAACTGCACATAATTTCACATTCTGAAGCAAATGCTGTGGTAGAATTGATTAGGTAGACAGTATGGAGATCTAATAATATTATATATAGAATTGTACTGATACTATACTAAACAATTAATCTAAAATTGTGAAAGCTATACAAGTGAACTAAAATTGAAAACGCATGACCAAGTTGGTACTACATGGCAATATTTGGATTATCAGTGCTACAAACAGCACTAATAGAAATGTTGTAAATCTCTTCCTTGAACAAAACAGAAAATACCCTATGGAAAAAATACTCAGTAATGTAACCTCCCAAAAAATGACTATAACCATTTATTTTGAAAATCAGATTTATAAATAACATAAAATTTAGCCACAACTCACGATGGTTTCATTAGATGGACTATGTAAAGCATAGCAATGAAAATATGGGAAATTCTATATTAATACGCATAAAAACTCTCCAAAATTTGAAAAACAAACTACATCATTTAAACACTTTTCTGCAACAATCACTTCTCGAATTTTTCATAAGAACAAACTCATACTTTTACTGAATCCAATATGTCATTCGGATTGCTGGTAGATTGCTCATCACTCATTTCCGGAAATCACAATCTGTAGTCAAACGCAGATTTTTTTTTTCGAAACACATGAGTAACAATTAATACTACATTTAGACTATTGGGGAATTGAATTTACATCGTCAAAAAACTTGATTTATCCTGCTGAATACCAACATCGCTCTCCTTAGTATAATGAAATTGCTAAATTGAATTTATATTGCGATTTTAATTAGATTAATAATATCTTATAAATGACAAAACATTATACAGCATCGTTAAAACTTAAAATTGACGCGTAATATGAGGATGCTGCACAGTTCTATTGCAATTTACTAAATTGATCCAAATCAGAAACGTCTTCCATTAATTCTATATCCCGCTAAAATGCCAAAACTTTTAGTGAAATTCTTGGCGAACAACCTTGAGCAATTCCCTAACTAAGCCACGAACTCCTCACACCACTCCGAGCCAACCCAACTTTGACCTCACGCAACTCCCGCCACACACGCTACGTCAGTTACTTCTTCAGTTTCTAATGGCATTTAAGTATAACGGATGGTCTATGCAACAATCTCATCCCTTAAGTATTTACTCTATTGTTCAGTAAGGCGTTTTCTTTTGTCGTTCCGTGACTTTGCAACTTTCCGCATTTTTGCTTTCCCCGGACTTCATCATGCTTTAATAATTTGGTTTCCGGAATTATTTCTGGTCTTTTTTCTCCCGGGCAACTTTTGCACTGTCTGAAGAAACATGAAATCAGAAATGAAATTCGGCAGTAAAATTACCTGAATTTTCTATTTAAATTGAGACTTTCGAGAACTTCTCTGAAGTTTCGCCACAAAGTAAGTTATAATTACAAGGAAAAAAGAAGCAGTTGTAATATTAAAATTGTCTCTCGAAACATTATATTTCCTATTTTGATTAAAGATAATATTCCGTCTATCGTTTTTTTTTCTTTCTTTCTTTTTATGTTTATTTGTTGTCCTATTAAGCTTTTCCTGTGAATCGTAAAATCTGTGAAAAAATATATTTATGTGATATACGTAATTATGATATATACAGCATTATGGCAAAGAAGAATCTATCATTGGTAAAACGTACATCGAATCGGGTGATAATACGATCACGTCAGTTACCAACAGATAACGGAATGGCGGATGAACAGCCATCAGCACTGTCACCGTTGCAAGCCAATGTACTTTGGAATTATCCGGTACTCGATTCATTTTCTAAGCTTTACATACCCGGAGGACAAATGGATTTGGAATGGCAGCCATCAGTTGCGGCAATTTTTAAGGTTAGCTGAATTTTAAAATTTCGAAAAGATGGCAAGAAAAAAGAGATTACTCTAGTATTTTTTTGCGCCAACTTTTTGAACATATCAAATTTTTAAGAGTTGAAGAATTGAGACTTTTTAAAGAATTAGATTTGAAAATCTTCCTCTATTACGGAAATCCTAACTTCATGAATTGAACGAATTTTTCTCTTGGACTTGTTCTTAATATTATGCTAACTTCACTTTTCATAAAATAAATCGGTGAACTTTATTAAATGATAGGATGAATGCAATGTTAAATGATTTAACGGGTTACCTTCATGACCGGATTTTCTCGAATCCTATTGTATCACTCGTATCCACCATTTTATAAGACCCACATTCAAGAAAAGTCTCTTGTACATACAGATCATTCGACTATCCCATGGTTTTTTGGGACAGTTTTTACAAAGTAATTTTATTTTGCAATCTTATTTCAATGTAACATCGATTAACCGTTAAAAAGGTAATTTCATTTTGAAGTCTTATTTCAGTGTAACGTTGATTTAGTCTTTGAAAAACATTCTATTCCATCACGTCATAAATTTATCACAAACAATTAGTATAAGTATGATTTAAGGGATAGGGAAATTCTTCTGAGATCATGTGGACTAGATTTCAGGTTGTATTTTCCTTCCGAATTTCTGCTGCAATGTGGAGCATAATAAGCGATTGCGATGAAGTATATAATTACTGGGAGCCTCTTCATTTATTTCTGTATGGTACCGGTTTTCAGACTTGGGAGTACTCGCCAATTTATGCTATACGGTTCATATTTCATTCATATTTGCGGAAACTGACGAATTACTCGTTTTCGACATTATGTTCCACTTGTCTAGACCATCAGACTACATTAATATGAGTGGGATCCGTAAATAGCTGTTTCTTTTTTTTCTCATTCAAAATCTACAAGTACTGTTCAATCCTTGGCAGTACCTTCAATGATGATAAAACTGCATGCATGCCAAAAGCACAGTACCAATAGCCTGAATAATATTACTTACCGGAGACGGCTAATGGCGTAAATCATTCATATTTCTCTGGTTCTTATTTGCTGATAAAAGTTATAGTAAATGATTACTGTCATTTCATTTATGTTAGTTAATAACTAACATCGCTCAGTCTCTCTTTTGTCCAATAAAACCAACAAGCTATAGTATCTTATCAGTATTGTAATATTCTTAAATATATACCCTACCATATTCTGCCGTTAAACCGTAACACTCTCAGTGATTAGCTGTCAGGTCATATTTCTGACCGTCCTCGAAATCCAGCATTAATAACGTGGTAAAAGGTAAAGTTATTCTAACTGATGCCTATCAGTTCCATATTTGAAATTTATTATTTATTCATAACTTTCTTTTCTTTGTTTAACAATTATCTTTATTTGACTGGAAAAAAATTCAGTTGAATCTTTATTTAAAGAGAACTTTAATTTCAGATCATATTTGTACATATTATTGCATTATGGACCAGCTGTAATACTTAAAAAAATATTTTCTGCCAACAAATCGGGCGTTTTCATTACAATGCGTTGCCTATTGGGATTGTTTAACGTAGGTGCCGAAATAAAAATGTATAAAGCACTCTGTTCACGCTTCGGGAACGGTATAGCTCGGACATACATTGTACTAACATCACTTTCATCTGGAATGTTTATCGCAAGGTTTCACTTAATAATGCTTTTATTTTTTTCGTAATACTTTCATTTTTTCCATGAAAAGGTTTAGTTTTTAGGATTATTTGTTGCAAGACTTGATTTTCCTAGAATTTTTCATCGCAAGATTTGATAATTTTTCTTTCGTGATAATTATCTTGCAAATATAGATGTATACCATATTATTTGAAATCATCGAAATTATGAAGACGAAGTAAAGACGGAGTTTTCCTTTCAGTGGTGAGGCACGAATAAATCGTAAACTGCATCGTATTATATATTTTTAGTCGTATTATTACTAGAACAAAGTAACATCTATTAATTCTCAATTGAAATTTAGTAGATGTGTAGTTGAATCGAATATTAGTCATTTCATATGAAATAAATCTCTTCAAATCATTTCTGTGATTTTCATTTCAGTTGTGCATTCCTACCATCATCGTTTAGTATGTCAGCAAATTTGTTCGCTATTGCAGCATACATTAATGAAGAATGGTTCTTTTTCTTCTAATTTGTCGTACTTTGCCAAAAGAAAAATTAGGATATCTCTCGCAAATTAAATTTATAAATTGGAACTTAGCAGATCCTAGCACAACATGCTTTTCTTGCAATTGTTTCATGCATATACGAGTAGGTGCATCTTGATGTGGAACAGTATACATTATACCGTTGATTCGACCTAGAATAATACGAATCCCAGAATCCGTTTAAACATAACAGTTCTGAGAAACAATTACTATATCTTCCCGAGATATGGCTTGGCACTTGATACTGGATAATCTTTTTATTTCCGAGAAATATGCAAATTCTTATTCTAGGCCCATAGCAATATCGTTTACTGCATTGAGTGCACTGGTTAGTTGGCCATTTGCAGCTATACTTGGCTTACCGATTGTGCTCGAAATGCTAGTTGTTCGACCTCGTGAATTAGCTTTTGCTTTTTGTAATTATGCATTAATATCTGGTTCTATCATTATCATAACACTAGTTATTGTTGATTCCTATTATTTCGGTAAAATTGTTCTGGTGAGTTCAATTTTTACATTTTTGTAGAAATCACTGAAATCCTTGTGATTATTTTCAAAAATATGTGTGATTTTATTTGCTTCACTATTTAGAATATTTGCATTAAAAAATCCACAATATGCGGGTTTTTCTAACCTGTTCATATTTGTCCGAATAATGCAACTAATATGCATTACAAATAATATTTCAAAAAATTTGTTTGTTTTGTTTTTATACATGCGATTTCTCAAAGTTCTACCTTGAAGATTGTTTATATTTGAAGCGTTTCAAAAAAATGTGAAGGATTTCGTAATTATTTTCAGTATCATTTTCAGGCTCCGCTAAACATCGTTTTGTACAACGTATTCTCATCACATGGACCAAATCTCTACGGTGTTGAAGATGTGAAATTTTACATCAAAAATTTATTGCTTAATTGGAATGTCGTTATTATCCTATTCCCGTTTGCGGTACCGCTTGCGGGATTGGCATATGTCTGGACACGTTCATCTCGAAAACTAGTCCATTCCGTAGCTCGAGGTTATTTCGATGATTATCATTTTAATAACTGATATCTTTCCTTTTTTATTTTTATCAGCGATTATCAATTCAGATTTCCATTGAACTACTGAAACTGCATGATTCTATTTTAAACTGAGTATAGATGTAGTTGAAGATTATCTGCTAATTTTCGTTATTCCATCAGATATGCCTCAAAAAAGTTCATCATTTTTTCTTCCGGATGAAGTTCAAATTAAATTTAATTAAATTTTTATAGAGATGTCTTTGGTTTATTGGAGGCGTTTTTTACCAGTCTTTTTTATTTTTCTATCAGTTATGCTATGGTTTGCAATATTCTTCTCGCAACCTCATAAAGAGGAGCGGTTTTTATTTCCGGTTTATCCTCTTCTAGCCGTTTTGGCAGCCGTTACAATTGATGCTTTGCCTCGGTAAGTTTTTTACCTGATACTGCGTTTAGATTCTTTTATTTCTTGCTGTTTTTCGTTTGCTTATTCTTTGTTTGCTTCCTTAATTATTCTTCCCATTTCTTTTTCTCCAAATTATTCCGAACTGCTTCTTGCTTAATGGTTATTTTAGGATTGGTATTTATTTGTTTGGCGGAAGATCACGAGGCTTTTGGCAAGCATGCGTTATTGGATGGTTGTTGATTTTTTCGGTACTATCTGTTTCCCGATCAGCCGCGATTTATCGGAATTATTTTTCTTCAGTAGAAGTTTACAAAGTGCTCAATGAACATATGCTTAATTATAGTAATCGCAATGAATTATATAGTGCTGAAGATGTGAGTTTTTAAATAACTGAAGGAGTTTTTAATGTCCAATATACCAAGTGTTCAAGATATCAAATATTTGAATGTGGGATATTAATTTTCCTTTGTCCAGTTATTGAAAATTTTTCGTATCTGAAACAGTAATAATTGAGTAACGAAATTCCTCAAAACACAAAATTTGTTATAATTATTTCAGAGTTGATCATTTTCTTCAAGTCTAATATATGATAAATAATATTGCACTTTTAGAATAGCACGGTGATACATATTTGTATCGGTAAGGAATGGTATCGATTCCCATCTTCTTTCTTTCTACCTACCAGTATAAAAAACAATAAAAATCAAGTGTTGATCGCGAAATTGGACTTTATAAAGAGCGAATTTGCCGGTTTGCTACCAAAACCATATGTGAAAGGTTCTTTGCCGGAAGTTACACGTGTTATACCAACAGAGATGAATAATCTTAATCGGGAAGAAATTAATCGGTTAGTAGTGCTGACAGAAGTTTCTGAATTCATTTTCAGATTTGTATTTCAAGGATTTTATTCTCCATTTAAAAGCTATAGGCATCCTTATGTGATAAGAAATCTGAATAATAATAAGACATAATGAAATGTATTCGAACAAATTGAGGCGATTATTGTCGGTTAGTGTCATGTAATGATGACCTAAGCAATATACTTCATAGAATAGCTGTTATGGTTGACTTCTTAATACGTCCGTCTCCAACATATGATTTAATTTTTCTTGCAACCCTTGCAGTCCTATCAAATTTGTTCATATTAGTACATTAGATCTTTAAAATTTCCATTTATTGTTACACCTTGAAAAGATGTTGGATTCATATTTTCAGATATGTTGATATTAGACAGTGCGATTTTTTGATCGATCTAGAAACTTCGGACACTACTGCACTTGAGCCTAATTATGCGAAACAGGTAAGGATTCCTGTATTTTCGTAATCCTTGTCTCCATAATTGATTTTCATTATTTCAATTTCAACACTTGATGTTTTTCCTCCATTTTCGTCATGAAATGCATTTACAATTTCCTGTCTCGTTTAAAACCTAACATGGACCTCTACTACAGTCCCAATTCAGAACGTAACAAACTAATTCAGCTAGAATCATAATAAGTGTTCGAGTAATTTCTTTTATTTGTCTTTGCTTGCTTGTATTATACTTAATGTTTCACACTATTTATAGACAAGTATTTGGCGTTCGGTAGTAAAGAAAAAGTTTCTGCTGTCATCCAATTCTCACCCGATTTATCGCTCATTTTATATCCCGTTTATAGCTGGTTCTAACAATGTCTATGGTGGTTATCATCTTCTCGAAAGGGTCCATGATGTTCTTGACAATACAACATTATAAAAGTTCCTACATGTTCTTTTTAGATATTTTTTTTAATTACTTGGGGATAAAGTTATTTCATATAATTTATATTGGGAAAGGTAGATTTTCATAATGTCACATAAATGGTAATTTTTTCGTATCAAATGTTCGACTTTCTGCTTTGTTCATCTCTGTCCCCAGCTGAAGCTATTTCATATAATTTATATTGGAAAAAGTAGTTTTCATAGTGTCACATAAATGGCAGTATTTTTTCGTATCAAATATTTGACGTTCTGCTTTATTCATTTTTTATTTGTTCATTTCACTTTATTCTAGATGTTAGGTAGAAAAGTTTTAGCAGTGGCTCTTTCTTCTAAATGTTAGTTTTTCTGCAGTTTTTAATGTATTGTGCGGAGTTCTTGTAAAATGCTAATGTAATATAAAGTTTTTATTATGCTGTCTAGTAAGTTTTTATAGTCACTTCAAATGCATGTGACATTTTTAACTCTAACATTCTTATTCTAAGTTATCGGTTGTTTATTGTACTTTTCAAGGATTTTTCGTAATTAATCCGGATGACATCCCAAATGATGGGTCGTTGAACTGAATTGATTGGATAATTCAATGTAATAGAAATTCAGAAACTTCAGAGAAGTATGAGTATTTTCAGCATTTATCACTTGTACCGCAACCATTGCCCGAATCTCTTTGTCTTCCTTGATTTCTTTGGTCATAATAGTAGTACTGATGTGATTCTTTTGTGCTTTTTGTTAGTCAAGACCACATTATGATTAATCCAATTAACCAAAGAAATTTACTATCCAAGTGAGATAATTTTTACGATTAATTGTATAATATATACTATTTAATGAACTGTATTAAGAGTTTTCACACTTGTCACTCCCTGATTTCTGTGATTTAGGCACATGTTGATGAAACAGCTTCGTATCATCATACCATTAAATGTAAGCTTGGGAATTTGCGTATTCTTTTTAAGTCTTCACTTTTTCTTTTCTAAATTTGAAACAAACTTATTAGCAAAAATATACAATTTTGCTTTCTTTTGTTTTATCTTTCTTTTTTATATTGTAGTTATGTATATCAATTCCTAAGTCTTCCTTCTGTATTGTTTTTCAGCCTATTTATCCATCCAGAGAGAAAGAGAAAAGAAGCAAGAGGGAGAGGAAGAAAGCTATCATTCTTAGATAGGCTTCGTTGAAAAATCAGCTAGAAATGGTTATACCCGTATGTATTTTTTTTTGCTTTGCATATTTAGGCCATTAATTTACGTTTCATATATAATTAGTTATTGAGTTATACAATAATATTCTGATAGCCGAAATAATTGTATTGCACACTACATTACCGCTTAATGACTGGGATAATTCGCAATGGGAGTGTTGAGATATCATGGTGGGAATGATTTATAAGAGAGGAAGACGATAGAAAGAAATCACATAATTAATATAGGAATAATTATTAAGATTTGTGTTTTATGCAGTATTTTTGCATGATTAATTTTGCTATAATTTCATTAGCGATGATGAATTTTGAGCATCAGCCGTGACAGTCTTTTATTCCTAACTATTAATGACAATTTTTCATAATTGTTATAGATTAATAGGATGATTGTAACAGACCAGTTTCAATACCATTTCAATAAGCAAATTATTAATTGTCATAATTACATCTACTAATTTGTGGTCCATCAGTTATTGTGATCATGTTATTTGCAGTTGATTCTTAAATGATTGACTGTACTGTGTTTCATTGTCCATACCACATTGTGATTTTACTTCACACAGCTGGTAGAAGTTTTGTGAGGTATATCATCATACTTCTACATCTCAAATTATTTTTTCATTATCATTATTCGAAGTGTCTTCCATTACATCTTTGTTTTATCATTTTGTTTTTGATATTTTTGTAAGTAGAAATTATTTAAGTAGTTATATATATATATATATATATATATATTGCTTCCTACGGTTGGTGACTTGAATTTTCCGTCAAGAAAAATGAGTAGTGTTGAAATAAAATATTGATTTTCATAATTTGTTTCACAATTAATTCAAACAATTTTATTGAAGAAGCATTGCATAGTTTTGAAAATTCAGTATTCTATTGCAAATATACGAAAATTATGTAAATTTTGAGAAGGAAGAATTCCTTTTAATTCATACTGGAATTGGAAAACAGATGATATGCTAAGTCGTCGTTCACTTAAAATAACAACTCACCGAAAATCGTAATTAACTTTATTTAAAAAATGTTTATTTAATAGATGACGATATGAGTACTAAAGCTTTATTATATTCTCTACATATTATTAGTCATCGAAAGCTAAATTTCATCTGAGCAGTAATTTGACCTGAGCATGAATTTAGCAGTTTGAAAATATTATAAAGCTATTTCATCGGTTTTTTAGTAGTGGCTTTTTTTCCTTTTTAAATAAACTCATATATGGTAAGGGTTAATGTAACGAAATTTTTACCGGATATTAAATAATAATAATGCAAGATTCAAAGAAAAATTTGCCTATTCTTATAGCTGAACAAGAAGTCGTTAGACGAAAGATAACTTTGATCTATGATATTCATTTATTTATTAACATCTTCATGATACATAAATTAGCCTACTTTTAAGCATTCAAAATTTTACGTTTAAACCTTTATTAAGCTTTTTTCTAAATCCATGGATAATATGAAAAATATTTTAAAATTTGTGGGATCTTTACAAACCGTGAATTTCATACAAATATTGTTCATGTTAATTATTTTTCCTGAATTTTACTAAAAAATTCAGGATATAGAAGGATCCGTTATGTGCTTGTACTGTGAGATTATAATATTCATTGAATTATACTATAGAAGAGAATGTGGAATATTCTTCCCAGACTAATTGCATTCCTTTTTTCTGATAATAATATAATTTTATGATTGATGAAGATAACCCTGATTATTTAAAATTGTTAAATTCCTTTTTCCTGTTCTCGCTAAATTCCTAATTACGCAATAATATGGCATGTAATACGCAAAGAAAGAAAGAAAAACTTTAGACAAAAAAAAAAAATAGAAAAGATGAATAAACAGAATTAAATCGTCAACTGAAAATTGTCATTTAAAATACCCCGGGAGTTCGCTAAAATAAAAATTGAAAATAATCAGAAATCATAAACTGACATAGAATTCAAAATGTGTTTATCATTTAAGCGGAACTTAGTATTCATTTCTAAGGGTTTTCCCTTTTTTTTTTTAAAGAAATTAAATTTATTTCCATGGTTTTGATAAATCTGGCTGCATTAGAACATTATAATAAAGTTATATTTGGCTCAAATTTCCTATCTATGGCATATGACTCGTATCAGTAATTTACCAAAACGCATATCTCCAGTGGTCACAATGGTCATAGTGGTCATAATGCCAATAGTCCATTGAAGATATTTCATTTTCCACCAAATTTCAGGCATTAGCATTACAATTTTTCAGCGTAAGCATACAAAATGTTCTAATATCATGAGCTTTTTTTTTCTTGCTATTAAGCATTATTTTTGTTTAATGACGTCTAGTAGATAATAATAATAATTAATGACAATGGAATTGGGATTATAATAATAACTAATGATAGTAACGGTAGTGGTAACTAATAATGACAGTAATAAATGATGACAATTAGTAGTAGTAACAAATTATTAATAATAATGATAATTAATGATCTATGAAGGATGCAATATTGAGCCAAAGGCTGAAATGATTGGACCATAAAAAAGACCAAATATTACTTCCTAGACTCATTTTATGTTATCACTACCTTTGTGTTGTGTTCATTACTTATATTGTATATTCATTCGAACTTCAGAAAGTCGACTTTTCGGCACTTCTGCCTTTTGTACATACATACTCATAGATACCTCAGGTGTCAGTCCAAAATGCTACTTTCCATCATGTACAAAAAAGACATTTATTAGTTCCATCATTTGATAGCAATGAATGGTTTTGAAGTTCTCATCGTTTACTTTAATTTACTTTAATGTTTACCTTAACATGTTCAAGTATGACAATGTTTTGGTGCTGAAATGTCGTACTTATAACGAACAAACTATTGTAAAAATTAGTCCTAATTCCTTCTGAATTATCTATTCCATAATTGGAGCTATAATAGCAAACAGTTATGCGTGCGCGGAGACAGTTTAAGACCAAATAACTTCAGTTACAATCAGCTGCTACAAAGCAGATCAACATAATTGAGGATTTATAGCAATGATAAATACAATACTTCTACGTAAAAAAAAAATTTTCGAAAATTACGAATCGTAAAATCGATTCAATTTTTTCCTGACCAAGTAAACTTTTTTTAAAAAGAATTCATTATAATCAAACCGATCAAATTAGTCAATGCGGACAGCTCGTTTGTCAAGTTCCATTTAAATTTCAGTGATAGAGTAATAGGATTAGTCTTCATGATGTATGTGAAAATGTTTTAAAAGAGCTGAATATATATGATTATATTTTGATTAAAAAGAAAAAAAAGAAGAGTTAAAACTATGAATGAACTAATCGCACAGTTAAGTTTATGAAATTTATCAAAAGTTTTCATATTTCGGTAATAATTCCAAATTGTAAATGAGTTAAAATTCAATTCTCAGAAATAATTTCCAAAGAAAACATTTTATGCGTCAAACTTACTGTAATCGCATTGCTATCTTCAAATATCCTTGAATAGCTGATTTAATTTTTTTTTTTTACTGTTCATTGTTTAATTGTAACCATTTATATAAGTGATATTTTATGATGTCACGTGATTGTTTACTGTAAATGAAATGAATAATAGGTAATGTGATACATATGAAAATGACATATGAATTTGTAAAAATCATTGTTACAAGATAGATTCCATCGCCAAAAATTCCAATCATTATTGATGGCATAAAATGAAAAATAACAGCGCCAATTTCTAATACAGCACAATTTAATGCAGCCTGAATTAACATGGATCGTTCACAACGATTAACTTTTACCGTATTATTTTCATCATTGGTATTCGTTTTCGTAATTCCTAAACAATATTTATTAATGTATAAGCATAAGATTAATTAAGATTAGAGAGAAAATTTTAGGAATTTAATAAATTTTGTAATAACTTTTCAGAGTTTTAACTTTGCAACGATTCTATCATTCAGATGTATTATAAAAAAAAGAAAGAAACAATATAATAATTTACAAACTTTGATTTTGATTGTCACTTATTGTTGAATGCCGTTTACGACGTATATTACAAAATATTGCGACATATGTTATAAACATTGCATTAGGTATGAATAAAATCCAACAATAACGCACCCTAAAGAATCAACAAATAATCATTTTTAACTTAATTGAAAATTACTGCAACAATAAAGAATTGGAAAAGCGATAGCCATTGTAGCATAGAAAATTTTTAATTAATATTAAATTCTTAAAATATGTTTAAAATTTCGCTAATGCTCTGAAGTGGCATGAATGTAGAAGTTTACGTATAAAAATGTAACAGTGAACCTTAAATTCAAAATTTTGCTAAGGATTATAAAGGATTATAAAAATAGCATTAAGGAATAACCTCCACCAAATATCGCCTATTTCACCTGACTTCGTACAATTTCCTTCCCAAGTTAAATTCCAGACAAGAAATCTTCTGGTGCAACAATAAAAATCGATAAATGTGATTGCTGGAAACGGATATTAAAGACTGGGAAAACAGATGAAAAACAAGTAATTTAAGTAAGAATTTACTTACTTAAGAATTTACTTTAAATAAGAATTTTTTTTAGTTCAATGAAACCTCATTTCTAAAATTTGGCATCAATTGCTTTAGCATAACATAGTACAAGTAAAGTAGTGATCAACGATGACAAAGTGTCATTTTGAAATCTCTACCTGGGTGAATGTTAGTGATAGGAAGCTTGCTCACAAATTACTTAAAGAATAGAAATTATTATTTGAGAGATTATTTTGATCAATACCTAAGAGATGTCAATGAATCATACCTAAACCTGATGACCATATGAAAGCGATTAGAAAATACAATTTTGTTGACTTGAAAAAAGAGTAATATTTTGGTAAAATTAGCAGCACAGAGCGATTCAATGCTAATAGAAATGAAAAATGAAGTACGGAAAAGAGTGAAAAAGTATTGAAAGTTGCGAATATTCGGTTAATCCATGTCGTTTCGTTTGCTAAAAGAAAAAGGAATTAGTTATTGAAGAGAAGAATTCCTTTTGTTTGTTTTGATGGAAAATACTATGATTTAATAAACTTTGAAAAAGCTCCACATAATGAAACGGACATTTAAATAAATTATCCATAAAATATATTTTTCAATTTTTTTTTTTGAATCAAAATTGTGCATTATTAATTGTGACAAATGTAATGAAAGTTGAGCTTTTGCATTGAAAGACATTTGATATAATTTAAATAATACAAAGAACCGAATTAATTATAAAAGTTTTTATTACATAAAACTATCATCTAATAATGTGTATATTTCAGAAATTTTACTCTAAAATTTTAAGCCGTTAATTTTCATACAAATGTTAAAATTAAAATCTATCTTCCAAGCTTATCAATTGAAAGATATTTGATATAAATAATTTTTTCATAGCTTTTTCTCAATAAATAGCCTAACTTATATGAATTCTTTTTAATTTACATTATTTCAGAGAATACAACAAGCATTTGTAAGAGAAAAGTCGCGGAAAAACAAAATGAACGAGCAAAATCATTTAGGCAATTTTTTTTTTTTATCCCTAAAGTATTCTATATGAAAAATTAGAAATGGAACATATTTACAACATTTTATTTAACAATAATTCCTTCATTATTGCAATATCATTTTTTAAAAGAATTACTTAAAAGTAATATTTAGCTAAATGAATAAAATGATTCCATAATAAGTAATATTTGAAGAATGTAAATAAAACAACTCACCATATGAATTGTTTTTAGTTTGCAATAATTCAGGTAATACAACAGCCATTTGTGGAAGAAAAGCTGTGAAATGAGAAATAATCAGTTGTAATGCGATAAGAACAAATTCACGATTGTATTGATTGTTTTTTCCTCGATACAGTAATACAGTTACCATTAGTGTATTACTAATAATACCGCAAAGTACGAAAATGGTAAAAAGTATTATTGCTACATATTTTGTAGTCTTGTAATTCTCATCTCTTATATCAATCATATCTGTCATATTCCCATCTTGACAGGTTAAAGGTAATATCAGAATCAATATAATGATTGAGTAAGAATAAATCATTAATCTTGTTAATCGATAATCTTCGTTTTTATCACAGAATTTCAATACAATAGAATTTCATTTGGCTGAAATATAAACTTTCAAGAATTGCTAATTCAAATTTCGAAATAATAATTGCGACCGATAATGAAAATGTATTGATATTCAAAAAAAGAAAAAAAAACAAAAAAAGCAAAAATAGTTTGATCATGAAATGATTGTTGGTAATGTTATAGTTGAAAAATGGAAACATAGAAGTAGAAGGAATTTTCAAGAAGGCAATAATGAATATATGTAAATTTATATCAAATTTAAATAAATTCAACAAATCTCTTCTAACTGCTTTTAGATAAAGAGGAAAATTTAAAAAAAAAAAAATCATACGGTATTGAAATATCACAATAGACAAAATTAGAATTAGACTACCAGATTTGATCCAGGAAGTAACAAAATTATCAATATCACAAGGGATTGTTTCCATTTTTGATCAATTGGGACTTATCGTATCACTTACTTTATCAACCGAAATTACATTCCAAAATCTTTGGCGCAAATATATTGGATGAAAAAGAAGTTAATAAATGGAAATGAACTGTTAACGATTGGCATAATTATTGATAAAAATTCCAAAAGTGTATCAAATCTATGACATATTTTTATCGTAGCCATATATTTCAAAATCGTAATTGATGAGAAACCGCAGAAGTTTGTTGATATTCTCAAAGACTGGATTATTTTCTATCAATGAAACAATAATCATAAGAAATGAACTTTGTACAGTTCCGATTGAAATGCGAGCAATTAATTTTGTAACAAATTAGCTAAAAATGTAAAATGTTGAAAGATTTCTCTGGAGCGATTTAATATTTCCTCCTGAATTCTACTGTAACCAGTCGAAGAACAAAAATCAACAACCTCTTTATGGTGAACCGGATCTAGCTGATTGTCTAAACTAAAAATTCATTCCGTAACTAGCAATATCAGTTTAAGATAAAAACAAAAGTAACGGGGAAATTGGCAAAAAAAAAAAACCAGAAAAAAATGGTTTATTGAAATTTGAATACTTTTGGGTACCAATTCATTTAGTATCTAAAATGAATAACCCTGAATAACTAATTACTATTCGAGTATTCAAATTTATTAAAAATATTTGATACAATTAAGCATCAATCTTATTTCAAAAAATTCATCGATTATCAATGAAAATTGCATAATTACAAAACATTATTTTATCAAAGAAGCTCAAGAAAAAAAAAGCTAACAACCGATAATTATAAATTGCTAAAATGCGATGGACGTGTTATAGAAGTTCTAATCTATCCAATTCATTTTTTATGGATAAAATCATTAATTGTCACTAAAAAAAAATCATTCCATAATGAGATAAATCAAACATTAACTGAATTAAGATGAAATTTTTGAATAGAAAAAAGGAGAAATATAATGAAAAATGAAGAGATTATATGTTGTTTAAATGATAAACCATTCGATGTAAAAGAACATTTACAACAATGTTCATCAATATTTACGGATATTCGATTCGATTATTTTGTCGCCTAAAGACTGGATTACATACTTTTATTTGAGGAGTATATCTTGAAATAGTACAGGATTCAAGTACGGAGGCTTTATCTGTTACCATATCAAGATTTAATGCTGGTCGTGGAATACCGGAAACAATCATGAGTGATGATGGACCTAACTTTATGACAATAAATGACATCTATAATGCACTGGAATGAATCTCAAAGGAGATTCATCAGCATTTTATTACTTAAGCAAGAATAAAATCAAATGAAAGTATATCACTCCTCATATGCCATAGCAAGGAGGAACGTATGAACGATTAATTATTGATAAAATCAATGTTTAAACGAGGTGTGGAAAAAAGCTTTTTAAGCAAAAACGGAACTGATTATATCCATCATCAAAATTGAAGTCATCCTGAATTCTTGACCATTAAAACAAATGACGGAAGATTTGACATAAGTCCTTTCATCCTTTTAATTTCATAATTTCCTTAGCTGAACTTAGCGATCCATTTAAAGGAAGGAAATCTGCTGATGAAAATTATGGCATAAATGAAAGTTAGAAATTAAGGAAAATTAAAAAACAATTTCGGATAAATTAAAATTTAAAAAATAAATTAAAATTTAGACGAATTTTGGATACAATGGCAACAAAATTGTCTCCTTAGTGGGATGTGCAACATTAACAGGGACAAGATTTACTGAAACCACCTGAAAAAAAATCTGAGATAAATAAAATAATAATTGTAATGATGGAAGAGTGATCAAAAAGAATCTAGAAATTATGGATCATTCAGGAATTGAAATCAAATAAAAAAGGGGTAATTCAAAAAGTAACAGTACGAATTCGCAACAATTACAAGGTTAATTAAATTTACTGATTCACCTCGGAAATTAAAAATTGAAATGAAGAAGAATGAAATATTGGCCAAGTTAAATGTGACAGTAAAAAGAATGTAAATAAAAGAAAGGAAATTAATTAGACCTCATTCGTCAGATAATAAGTAAGGAGGAAAACTAAAGAAAAGGTCATTCAATGATTCTTCAGTATTGAAAATGAATAAGATATGATTCATTATTCAAAGCTTCTTATGATTGATATTTTCTGAATTATTTATAAAACAGAAAATAACACAAAATATCAACTACTCAATTGAATTCTTATGATTTTCTCTTTCTCATATAGAAAATTATACTAGGAAAAAAAGAAAAAAAAATGGAACAAATTAAATAAATGTCAAATTTTCATTTTAATTTATTGAAAATGATCATCATGAAATAAATTATATAATTCATTAATGAAATACTACAAATCAAATTGATTCAAGTTCAATTGTTTTGCTATTTCTCGGAGATGTTGCAAATAAGAAGTTCTATGATAATGAAGAATTTAAAGAATCATAAATAAATATGTAATGATGTACTAATTTGCATATCCCAAATTGAAACATGTTACTTTTCACTAAGATTTGAAATCATCCAAAGTTTTTTCTACATGAATAAGATGCTATCACTGGATAGAATTTGCATAATGTACCATGAGAACCCAGCAGTAATTACGTTAATAAAGCGCTAAGAAAAAAGGCTTTATTAGCATAAGCTAAAGAGAGATGCTAATTCTTGTAATCATGAAACCAATCCTTGAAGAATGTGCATATAGGCATTATCGATTAGCAGAAGGACAAATTGGTTTCTTCAGGATTGATAAGATTTTTAGAATTAGCTTTATGCGTTAATTTGTATTTTTGTAATTCTTAATGATTATACGCTAATATCGTTTCCTTTATCTAATTAGTTTAATTACTCATATTTGAGATAGTAATAAAGGAAATCCTTCAACTCTGTATTACGTTAAACAAAATATTTCCAAGGATACAAAGAAATTTTCTGCTTTTTAAATATTGCCGATCAAAGTTCAATAGGTCAATAAAATCATTTGAATAATGATTCTTGGAAGTATTTCTCTTGAAAAACTTTAACATCCATGATAATTCCGAGTTAGAATTATTTGGATCATATGCAGATACATATAGCATTGAATGGAAAAATATTTGGATGAATAGTTATCGGGAATAAATGATGATGAATTGCATAATGATATTTCGTCCGTTCTTTTACATTTCTTTAATCTCCTTTAATTGGAAAAGTAATGAAGAAATTAAATATTAAAACTACTCTCATTACAATGGAAAATTTACAATTACCTGTTATGTGTAATCTCTTGATTAAAGGTAACATTAATATTAAACTTTTTTATTTGAAATATATGCGAAAAAGTTTCGCATAACTTATGTTAATTAAAATGATACTATAAGTTTATTTAATTGCATTAATATTTTTACGATCAGTTTTCAAATTATGCAAATAATTGGGGAAAATGCATGATAAAATGTTAAATGAAGACATAAATGTAATATCAAAAGTTTTTCAGATGAGCAGAAATATAAATGTGATTTTGTTAAGTATGCTAAAAGGTGCATAGAACAGAATTGAATATATAAGATGGATGCTATTCATTTATTTTGGTTTAATGAGATGATATCTAAGAAATGTTCATTTTAGGCCAAATAAAAAGATATCCAAGGTTTAGGTTTTTTTTCTTTTTTTTTTTTTTGGCAGATAAAAGTATGTAAAAATTAAAAGTTACGCGGTATATTCGATGATGTCATTAGAATTTATTGGACATTTTTAAAATTTTAGTGTCATATTGAACTTTCTGATTTCCTTCATTTTTATCACTTAAGCTTATTAATTGATAATGAATGTATTAGCTCGTAGATGAACAATTATACATTTAAACAATTTGTAGTTACAAAAGTAATAATATAATAACGTGTCATAAGGAAAAACAAAAATACTCAGCCATTAATTTGTAAAGGAAGAAGATTATGCAAAGTTAAATTAATGAGAAATATCTGTTGAAAGTATTCATGATATAATCTGTTAATTAATTAACTTAAGTTCATTACATATATATATATCGTTTAAAACAATGAGTAGCCAACAACATTTCTAATAAGATATCGATATTTTTGTTCTTTTCGAATATTTAATTCGGTTGCTGTAATAGAATGAAGTTGTGATAAGAGTAAGGGAAATTTTTCGTCTTATTTATTACATTCAAACACCTGCATCATTTGCTGTAAACGTCATTTCATTTAAAAAGTTTTACATTCGTTTTTTTAATATCATCATTTAAAAAGGATGAATGACCTTTAGATTTAATTTAAATAGTCAATGCTAAATGAATTCAATGAATTCAAATGAACTGGATAAAACTATTTTTGAAATTTCTATACAATTTCATAAGATATTAAAAAAATTTTTAAAAATAACTTAGAGATATTTGTCCGTTGGAATTATTTGTAGTTTTTAAATGTCTTTATGATATTAAAGAAATTGGATGATATTATCGAATCAGTACAAATATAATAACAATGATAATAATTATAATTTTTAACAATGTTCATATTAGCATTATTGGCATAATAGTAATTGCAGCCATAGTTATTAGCAAATTAGACATTTCCTTAAATTCATTCTTACCAAACATTCAATTATTAATCTAATCATTTCTAAACTTACTACTGTAACCCTCTTCCATATCACACAATCTTTAGTTGTAGATACGGTGAAAAAACATCTGTCCATTTGCTTTTTACAACAAATTTTTCTTTTTTTTTCGATAGTATAAGCTAATTAATTTTGCTATTTTCTCCAATAGATTAGTGTCACCAAATGGAGAAGAAATAAATTGTAACAAAGGCTAAAACTGATCATTATTTCAGGAAATCAAAGAGAAATTACCATGGTCAGCATTTAAACATTTGTTTAAATGACCTAATTAATATTTTGTAAAATTCGCTCCTTTTTTGTTTCGAGATGTTGATGTCCTTTGACAAGATTTAGGTACTTGAAGAAAAAAAATGAAATAATGAATAAAAAGAGTCATTGTAAGTTTAATAACAAGTATACAGAGTGATTGAAAAGCATTAATAATCATCTGAAGCCTTTAATGGATCGTGACAAAGGATCAATCAAACTTTTCATACATGAAAATAAGGTCATCAACATTTGTTACAATGAATTGTCACATTGTCCTGAGAAAGAAAATGAATGATGATATTCATCGATTCCATGACTTTTGAATTTTTGCTCAAAATAGCAAGAAAAAATTGCTTTCTTTTGCCCTTTTATCATTATTTTCATAATTCTGATCGTAATATTGAAATTTTCGTATTGAACACATTTTGGTTATTAGTCATTTATTATTTGAATAAATAAATTCAAAAATACAACATCACCATAAATTGTGTCATTTGTAAACAAAACAACATTTAGTCGCATAGGATCATTGGGTTAAGTAATGCAATAGTATTGATTTATTTTTCGTATAAATATAAAGTACAATTCTAATTGTCAAATGAATTAATTACCATGAATCAATCAAGGAAGTTGAATGAAAAAACAAAAGAAAGGAAGGCGAATAATCAAGATTGGAATATAACCGACTGAAAAGTAATTAAAATACAATGCCTAAGGATAAAAATCGGAAATAAATCAATGTGTTTGTAATTAACAATTAACTAATGTCACAAAAATGAAAAGCTGAAAATTGCCATAATAATGCCATAAAATACAAAACAAAGCTTATTCATTACCGTATGGATCAAATATACCTTTAACCAGTGACATTTAACCCCAATAATTTGACAGTTTCAATTTATGCAAATTTTCAAATTCTCTGTGTCATCGAAACTTCCAAGCCTTTACTGTTTTTAAAGTATCTATTTTGTGATATTTTAATTTCATAAAGTTGAAGTATTGCTTATAAATATGTGTACCGAAGCTGTTCTATTTCTCGGTGTTGTTTATATGCTGTTTGGGATGTTGCAGTAATGATACGTTGTAAGCTTATGTAAATTTAACGTGGAATAGGATATGTGAGCGTGAAACACAAAACATGCGCAGTATATACGTGTTATGTGAACTTATTCATGTTTGTGCTGTATCATTTACGTCCGTGTACGTGATACGTTAATTTACTTATGTTTGTGCAGTATTATTCGATGGATGTCACGTGAAATTATTCATCTCTATGCTGTATTATTTACGTTTATTTACGTGATGCATGAACTTATTTATGTTTGTGCAATATTATTTACGTTTACATACGTGCTACGTAAACTTATTTGTGCTCATGCAGTATTGGTTATGTTAAAATATGTATTACGTGAATTTATTTATGTTCATAAATATATATATGTGTATGTGTTTCTGCTAGTATAGATAATGAAAGATTATTGAGTTTGGTTGCTAAACTTAAAATGTTGCCCTTGTCAAGGTATACTGTTATAAGTGACCAGTTTATTTAATGATGTGATCTAGTTAATGAGAGCGTAATTGACTTTTTTCTACTCTTAATATCTTCAATTAGTTTTCTTTTTTTAATTTCAAGTTTGGATTTTTTTCTCGAATTTATTGTAGGAGCTATAATATGTTGTGGAGTATCATGTATCCATTAGCTCATCATTTATTCCTTCCCTTCCTTGCGTATTGCTTATCAGTGCAAGTAATGAGTGCTAATGGTCAACAACAAGAACAGATACAACTAAGTGATACATCGGTTGATGAATGGCGTGGATATTATAGGAAAGAACATTCTTTGGCTAAACCCTATCAAGGTTACTGCATTGTGTTTGCTTATTTCGTATGTTGCCATATATGTGTGGCGTATATAGCAAAATGTTTAACATCTAAAACGTTTAATCTGATCCCCAAAAAACTTCATGTTGATAACTAGCTGTACGGAATCATGCATTGGCAAATTGAATGACACGGGAACATCATACTGATCAAGTGACATCTTTTTTGAAAAATTTCATTTCCCATAATTCATTTGAGGGAAGAGATTTCTACAGTATGATACTGTGTTTCCTCGAAAATAAGACAGGGTCTTTTATTATTCCCTTCTCACTCCAAAAAAAAATAAAAAATAAAAAATAAAAGATGGTCGCATTTCCAGACCAATCGGACATCCAACTTTTTTTTGCAGAAAGCTATAAGGTTTCCGCCCTGGAAATCCTCCACATTACTTTCTTGTACTCCACAAAATAACTGTGTCTTTTCTCATTTATTTTGTTTTTTTACCACGCAGGGAGACTAAGCATCGAAGAGCATCAGAGAGATAAATCTGGTGGCGCTCCCCATGGCCTTGCTGGTCGGCGACGAGGCCAGGAAATGGCCAGCATGGAGTGGGGGTTAACCCGAGACCTCATCCAGGATTTAGCGTGACTGTAGAGAGTAGTACTGGTGCTCCCTATCTTTCCGTTGGTCATATTTTCAGGGAAGGACTTTTATTACTAAGTCTTTCCCTGAAAATGTCACTAGAGCCTATTTTCAGGGAATGATTTATTTTTGAGAAAACACGAGAAAAATAATCACGGATTTTTTATCTTTACTACATATTTAAAGGTAACGGAATGGGTATTCCATATTGGGACATACAAGGTACAACCATGGTTACTGGACAATATGTTCGTTTAACGGCGGATACGCAAAGCGTTCAGGGTGGTATTTGGAATAATGTGGTAGGTTGTTTGTTTGATTATTTTTTTTTCATCTTTTCGTAAAATGTATCATTTTCTCATTTTTGCACTTCCGGATGAGAAATACATTAACTGGATATCGGATGCAAATTTTCGCTTTTTTACTTTCCATAGTTTTGATCTAATGTTTAGTACGTCAACTATCCATCAAGAGCATACATTGATATTTAGTAATCGCATCTTAAGCTTATTAAATGTTGCACTAAATAAGTGGACAGTTCTGGCAGTTTTTACGATTTGTGATAAGGAACTGCAGATTTTTTGGTGTTCCAAAATAATTTACATTTTTTTACTTGGAAAATGAATATAAGCGAACATATTCAAGTAGTTTATCATTTGTTTATAGCCGGTGAATGTTAGAGATTGGGAACTGCATGTGAATTTTGCAATCCATGGTTCTACTGGTGATTTGTTCGGTGATGGAGCAGCTATATGGTATGTGCAGGATCCTGCCCAGGCCGGACCTGTATTTGGATCGAAAGATTATTTTCGCGGTTTAGGAGTTTTTCTGGATACTTACAGTAATCACAACGGTCCACATGTGGTAAGTTTTCCCTCTACATGCATTTCCTGAAATTCACGCTTTTCTGCTGGAGTTGTTTACGTTGGACGAAATTTATCAATCAGTTATATTGGTAGGTATAATGAATAAAAAGGAAACTTTCTAGCATGGTCATCCATATATCTCAGCAATGGTTAATAATGGTTCGCTCCACTATGACCATGACATGGATGGGACTCACACACAGCTGGGTGGTGAACATACAGGTTGTGAAGCGAAATTCCGAAACAGGCAGTACCAAACGCAAATAATGATTCGATATGTTGGCGATGTGCTATCTGTTCGTTTATTTTTCTATTTTTGAAAATTAATGCAGTATATGAAATGAGAATACTACATGTTACTATGTGAAAAAACGGACAATGAATTGATGAAGGATTAATTGGATTAAATACGCAACTAATTGAATATGTTTTCGATAAAGTTGTTGACACAAAATAAAGCTTTGAAAAGACAACTAGTGGCAGTAGAAAGTATGAGATGTGTAAAAAAATAGAAAAAAAACAGAAATGATGGAAAAATAAAAGTTCTTTGGAAAATTAAAATGGGCATGCTGGAGCATCTTCGATTGCCTTAGTTTATACTGCAGATTTATACTGATGTTTTGGGTACCGGTCAATGGAAAGAGTGCATGAGTGTTGGCGGTGTTCAGTTACCTACAGGATATTACTTCGGTATCACAGCTGCTACAGGCGATTTATCTGGTATCTACATTTCAAACTTTATTTTATTGTTCTGTCAAAAATCATGTTATAGGGCTAGATTAGGGATGAATCTCATTAATTTGTTAATTTGGGCATTTTTTGATCACAAAACTTCCAGCTATTTCACTCATCCTTTAATATCTTCGTTAAGGCACCATAACTTAACTGGTTTGATTTTGCAGACTATCATGATATCATATCGATACGCATGTTCGAGCAAGAGTTTGCACATGTACAAGATGGTACTGCTGTCACCTTAGATCCTCGACAGCGCGAACCTTATGCTCAAAATGTAGCGGCACCACGTGACCACGTAGACCAACCACCAGCATCAAAATTAGGATGGATTGGTACCACAGTATTAGTAATATTAGGTGGTGGTTTATGTGTGTTGGTTTTATGGTTTGGTGTCATTTTCGTCAATCATCGGCAACAAATGTCGAAGAAACGATTCTACTGATGCTTATACTTAAGGAATTTCATCATTTCTTTTTTAACCGTTTATGAAAGGGATTTCGGTTAGTTGCGCCACTTAACCAATCTGATGTTTAGTAGTGAAGATCATAATTTTTTTCTTCAAGTGAATAATCAGTTGTTTTCTGGTTTTATGGGATATTTAAATTTTCATATCTTTTACGTATTATTATTTCTCTTATAATTACGTGCTGTAATAATGATTTGTGGAGATGCAATTTTTTGCATGCTGCCTACAGTTTGTTAAATGTGTTACTTTTTGTTATGAATTTTCATATATTGAACACATTCTGATAGTGCCTTGTAAGTAGTTCAAAAACCAGTCTTCCAATAAATAGAGTGAATGCATCAGGTAAGCAAAATTCGCGAAAATGCAGGTGTTTGAAGAGATTTTTGAAGCTGTTTGCTAATTTCACTCATCTGATAAATAAATTATCTAGTAGAAATTTAAATAGACGTTTTATTTTTCATTTACCATATAAGCAAAATTGTAATCACTTCTCAAAACATTGGAAAATTTGCCCTGAAATTTCTATTTAATATGGTGATGACTGGAAACTAGTTATCGGCATTGGAAAATTGAAGCGTTATATTAGTAGAGAGATGTTGGTTATAGCATTTTTAGTTGAATCCCCATATTCAGGAATGCTTATATGCGTACTTTTTTTGGTTTGGCCATTACATTGAACTTTAACTTTGTAATTAAATATTTGTTGTACATTATTATCATATTTTTTCCGCAAATTCTGCAGGAATTTCATGGCACTGTGTGAGCATGCAGTACCAAAAATTGTTGATTGCAGGTTCCCAATTATTTTTTACCTTGTGCTGGTTGCGAATTGATCATTTGTAAGCTGTCAGATTTGTTGTATGACTTGGGTCGTGTTACTGGTCTTATCGAAACGAACAAAACTTATGACTGTTTTAGAAATTATCATTTGTTATAGCTGATACATTCTCGTTTTTTCGATAACATATGTCATCTGTTCATCTAATACCATTCATTACTGATGAATCACGTCAATTGCCCCTGAATTCACTTGCATTCACATTCAGAGTTTCCTGCACAAGTTTGTACGTTTAACAAATAACATTGGCAGTTGTTGTATTGGTTTTCTTTCTTTTGTGTTCACGGATAACTTTACTTGCTTACCTGTTTATCCAATCATAAATTTGTTTACTTGGTTTTCTTAGTCTTTTCCTTGAAATGAGTTGAAATAAATTTTTCGTCCTTTATCCGTTCAATCTAAATTACATATCTTTTTTTTCTGTTTTTTGTTTTTTTTGCTTTTTGGTTTTTTTTTGTTTTTTATAAGATGGTATCTGGATACAGCATACATGAACAAGTTGGTATGACATTATCAAAAAAGCTGTCGGAGGCGTGAAATGTAGCTTTTGAACTTTCTTATCAATTTTTTTTTCGTATTTTGCGAGGTATAAGATGCTTCTTCTTATCAATAAAACATTCATTTGTACTTCTTAACATCATCAGTTTGCTTCTATTTAACTTCTCCTCTCTACATACTTTCCCATCATTGAAGAATTTTCGCAAAAAAAAAGAAAAAAGAAAAAAGGATAAAACGAAAAAACCGCTTACCTTTTTAATTTCATCTGAAGTGTATAAGTAAGATATGCTACTATTTCACGATTTTCGATTATTTCTCCACCATCTATCATTATCATTACTGATCATCTCTTATCATGGAATACTGAAATCGCATGCAGCACCTCTCGATGATGCATTGTACGTTCCATCACGTGTGCAAAATTTTCGTGCTCGATATGATCATCTAACGGATGCAATTTACATTCAATGGTCATATCCAGAACAGATACAAAATGAAGGTTGGGTATTGATACATTTTTTCTTTTAATTTGCATATATCCGTACTGTTAACTTATCATTAATCATCTATTATTTACCTCACTATTCTTTCATATTCGCAAAGAAATAATAATCATGCCATTAAAAAAAAAAAAAAAGAAATCATTCAAAGGATGCAATTTATATTGATGGTTATTTAATGGTCAGAATTTGTTTGGAAATTTATAGATATTTGCTATGCTATTTTACATTTGTCGCTTGAAAATACCTGAACGTGTTTACTTCAAGATTTGGGTATTGTATAGTGTATCCGTTATACTTTATAGCTGTCCAGTATTTCTTTTTTTTTTCTTTAACATATCATATTCTTCATGGTTAGTTTTCGTAAAAATTATTTCATTTATAGCATGATATACATGATTGCTGGATGTTCTAGATAATATTTTTAGTACAACCGCAATTTCGGATTCGTTACCGAATTACCAATCGTCCTGATGGTTCTTCTGATTGGAAGTACTCACAAGTTGGAACAGAATTAGAAGCAAGATTGGATTTAGATGATGTGCGAAATGGTGATGAACTTCAAGCACAGGTAGAGCTTGTTGATAGTACAAATGAAGGAAAAAGAGAATGATTAGATAGGATGAGAGAACACTGAACAAATAAAAGTACAAGCTATAGAATAGCGATAAATAAAATCATAAAATAGTTTTGCTTCAAGTCATCACGAACAGAAAAATAAATATTATTTAAAGTATAAAACAACTGATTATTGATGGGTATAGCTAAGTCAGTAAGTAATAGATGACTAACAGATAAAAATGAATCATTAAATGGGATTGATTTGTTAGATCGGTAAATATCATGCAAATTACAGGTTCGTGCTGAACGTTCTGACGGAACAGTTTTAGAAGATTGGTCACAATCTTTACTTATCTCGATATCCAAAACTGTTCTCATTGACGGTATTCCGGCAGCTGATGATGATTTGTTGCCACCGCTTGATTTTCAAGCTCATATATTAAGTACGTCAATGGTACGCCTGGAATGGAATCCACCTTTCAGAAGTTTTTCAAGAGGTCAATATTTAACAAATCTTTGATAATAATGATAGATTAGATGCTTTGATATAAAACAGTTGAAAATATTCCATAGTGTATGTAAATTTGATAACTATTAAAGTCAGGGTAATTAAAATAGGAAACTTAAGATAATTAAAGTGGTAAATTCACGATAATTAGAAAATTAACCATTAATTGTTCACAATCAGTTTATTAGAGAATAATCTAGAAATTTTGTGCATTGAATGCAATTAAAATAAAAATTTTCCTCTTCAGCTCCAGTAAGTCATTACTACATTGTAAATGTGAAGCAGTTAACATCCGCTGACAGAACACCATTGCTTCGACAACAGGTTATTTTCTATTTTCTAATGAAAATAGCAAAAGTCGACTGATGATGTTTTAACTAGGAGAGTGTATCTCATTTGTCTTCAACTCTTTTCAGAACACTTCTTTTCGCAACATTTTCAAATGCACGACTATATTTAGAGTGTCGTTGTACTACTGATAATTAGATAACTCTTGAAACAAAAAAAGAAAAAATTAGTGAAAAGCAATGGAGTGTACCGAAATACTTGACAAAATAAAAAATAATTAGCTCATAGAATATCAGATTTATCAATCAACCCAATGTTGAGTGTCATTAAATATAAAGTAATAGCTTGCAAAATAAATGCAGTTATAATTAATAAGCTGGGAAAAGGAATTGAGGTTAGCCTAAAAATCTTACAATACTTTGTTACAAATCAAACTACAACTTTAAAAACCTTTTTTTTTAAAAAACAACTCTTTACTTATCTCTACCATATTTCACTTTTACGTCCGCTTCAATCACTGATTGATAGTTCACTGCCGTTTTATTGACTAAATCAATTGTAGCATTTAAAATTTTTTCTTCATTTTAACTTTCAAATGAATCAATAAATTCTCTAAAAAAAATGAAAAGTTATTTCAATTAACATGTGTTTTGAAATGCTGAAAGGCAAACAATTATTCACATGTGTAAGAAAAACTAAAAAATTGAAGTAAATAGATGCCCCCAAAAAAAAAGTCAGGCTAAAAATTCAAAACTGATATTGTTTCGATTTGAAAATAGCTTTCTTTCTCTAACAGTGTATTTTATTATTTGATATGTTTTTTTTTAAATTAACGCTTATTTTATTACTTGACGCTTTTATTATTGCCTGGTGCTTTCTTTTATTACGTGGTACTTTTTTCATTACTTTTTCATTGCTTGATATTTTTCTTTATTATTTGATTTTCTTTTCCAACGAGTAGAATTCGCGAAACGAGTTTCAATTATTTTAGAAATCTAAAAATTGAAATATCTTACGAAAATATGACGATACTAGGAAATAGAGATATCAAGCAAATAGAGTTAATAACTAAGTAAGAACCAATTATTCTAAATTTGAAACAATCAAAAAGTTTATTCATGAACAAAAATGTTTACCCTAAATAAATCGAAAATAAGTGATCAGATTGTAACAGTACATTCAATGCTAAAATTATATTTTGTGTTTGATGAAGACGAAACATGATTTTATTGAAGCTACAAGTTTTCTGGCAAATGACAAAACAAAATAACAATATTTGAAAGTAATCTTAATGCATAAAGGAATGGAAAAATGAAATGATTTGGAAGAGTAATTACTATAAACTACAAAAAAAAGTGGAAAAATTTAATATGCAGTCACAGGTTGAAAAATCCAGATCATCAAGAGATAAAACTTTGTGATTAATTGTTAAATATTTTAAAATAAGATTATTACCCGCAGATTTCGAAAAAAAAACTTTGGTGTTTTATTTGCCTTTAAAATCTATGTAATCACCAGTTATATTTCAAATTTCTTTTCTCAAGTTTACTTAAACAATCAGTTTTTCCTGAAAATGCACTTGATTTGTAACTTTTATTTATTGCATATTAAATTTAGTTTCGGATCACTGCGTGTTTTAATTTAATTTAATTTATATAATGATCAAAATTAAGTCTTTTTTAGCAGTCATTTTTGGTTATCATCATTAATTTTCTTAAGTAAAATGTGATAAACAAATAAATTTGCAAAGTTTCGTATCTAAAAGTGAAGGAGAAATTGTACGTATAGAAAAAAAAAAAATTGCCTGTAAAATATTTATTTTAGGAAAGGTTTTATCAGATAGTTGAGTGATTCACTGAGTTTTTTTTTCTTTTTTTTTTTCGTAAAAGCTTGATAATGGGAGATGGATGATAGCACCCTTCTCAAATTGCAGGTTAAAGTTCAGGCGAATAGTTTCACATTGGACAACTTAAAACCAGGTCAGCGATATGAATTGACAATACGGACTGCAACAAGTCCGGAACGTGTTTCCACTGTCGCAGCAATTGTGGAAATCACAATGCCAAGAGGTTAATCATTTTATTGGTTGCTTCATATCCGTTTATTTGACTACTCACTAATTAGTCCTGATGATTAATTTTCAACAGTGCATTTAGAAGATGAGTATTTCGAAGTGGGTAATCTGATCATTAGTTCACATTTCAAAGCACCAGATCAAGGTACCGTTAATTTGACCTGGGAAATACCGGAAAAGATGCAGAATCAAGTCAAAGGTATCTTCATTTCCTTTTTTGGTTGAATGTTGATTTCTGTTTCTTTTTTTTTTTATTTTTGATGAATCATTCCTTCCATTTTAACAATTTATCTATTTACAGCTTATGAACTGCAATACTCAGAAGCTGGTGCGGAGGATTGGCATCAGTTGCGGTTCAACGGTTCACATCCGTCTGCAAGCTTAACCACCTTGAAAAGGTTTCTTAAATCATTCATGCGGAATATGGTATAGTCATCTATGTGTGATACGGTGTAATCATTTATGCGGAATACGGTGTAATATTGTGCTTGAAACATCCATCAAACCTTTTTTGGCAATATCTTTAAATAGAAATTTGTGAAAATGATCATTCTATAAAACTGAATTTCTTAGTTAGTAACACAACTATGATATAATACCTGACATAATCAATATCATTCCATTGCTTATCGATTTATCTATTAGCAAACTTTGCGATAAATATGGCAATAAATTTTCTTTTTCCTTTCTTTTTTTATCTACAACTTTTTAACTTTCGGATGCTTTGTATGTCTTGTAATTTCTTGTTTCCTTCTTCAACAATGAATTTTTTCTGATAAATTTGCAGTGATACGGAATATTTGTTGAAAATTCGAACACATCTTGCCAATAATTTAACAACTGAAAGTGGGCAGTTTAAATTTCAGACACCAGCTGGTAAATTTTCACTTTCATTTTTTCCTTTTAAATTAGTCTCACACTTTTTGGTTCAAAAAATAAATTTAGAAAGTTCTTCTTTTCCAAACTTTTCCCCTTTCTAATAATTAATTCAGAATAGAAATTATTTACCAGGTTATTAAGAGGAAAACAAAAACTAAAGATTGTTTAAACGAAAGATATTTCTTTTGTTTATGATTTATTCAAATATATATTGTAGTTATAAAAAATCCAATCAAAAAAGTGGATGTAATTTATACGCATGAACTTGATGGTGTACGATTGCAATGGACATTGGAAAAGTAGGTAAATCAAGTTTTGCTAAATCGTTTTTTTCAATCTTATAATTTTCACATGAACTTTAAATTTTTACTATTTTTCAAGAATGATATATTGATTTACTCGATTATCCTTTTATAAGTTGCATTGGAAAGTTGTTGTTAAAGCACATTATGGATGTAAGCTGTTTTTGAATTAAAAATGCAAAAAATGCTATGATCAAATACAATCCACTTTAATTATTAAAAAGAATATTCAAGAAAGAAGTCATTCTTTTTCAAGACTATCTCTTTCCTTTATTCCAGTTTTTTGCCCACAAACATTGTTGATGGCTACGATGTTTATCTCTCCGATAACCCAGATCTTCCGGATGCTGAATGGTCATATTATCCAATAAGTGGAAGGTCTGAATTGTCAAATGATGCTTCTGTAAGTGAGAGTAATTCACTCATACTTCGTAATTTACAACCTGGTCATGTATATTATGTGCGGATAAATATTCGTAAGAAGGATGGTGAAATATTACGAGCGCCAACCATTTATCGATTTCGAACAATGGGTAACTTTGAATATATTACAAATTCAAAACGAACCATTGATCTAAGATAGTTATAATTTTAAAATTTAAAATTGGTAAATATATGGTAATTCAGAAAAGTTTAGGCACATCGTTACTGACTGAAATGCAAATTCAAAACAAAGTTTTAACCTGAAATAACTTTAGTTTTAAAGTATAAGACTGATGAATATATTGCAATTCAGAAAACGTTAGGAGTACCATCATAAGGGAGAGGAAAAATATTGCTTTGCAAGTTTATATAGAGCTGACAATAATTGAATTGTTAGCACAGATTACTTGTATGAGACGTGTCATACCTATCACTTTTAAGACGTACGCATTGTTTTGTTGAATCTTTCATCTTTTCTTGTTTGATTTTTTTTTTCTTGTTTAACATGTCGTTGCATAATAGACCGCTCACGTAAAATATATTTATTGTTAATATCATACGAAAGTAATAAAATAGCTTTATTTCAAGTGATAATAACTTTTATTTTAAAATCATTAATTTGTAGAACGTGCTGAATTTCGTGAACATCGTGAAGGAAGCGCATTATCATATCGATTGTTATCACCTGGACGTGTTCAAATTACATGGACATATCCTAATTCTATTTTACCCTCCATTACAGGTATCATTCCCTTAATAATCAGCAAGTAACTGGTAAATAGATGAAGTTAATGAACCATATATAACTGTTGTTGTTAGAAGATGACGAAATGAAAATCGGAATTGACATAGGGTAAAGGTTGAAACTACAGGACAAGATAAATTCGAAAAAATTTCGCAAAATTGATTTTTTGAGATTCTAACTAAAATATATTATTGTAATGTCGTATTAGGTATTTTTCTGTTTATTACTTCAATTTTTTTAATGTTAATAGCAAGTTAATAAATAGAGAATTTTTGGTATTTAAGTCTAAATAATTTACTTAGCTGAAGGAAACTTTCAGGTTCTTCAATTATGTATGCAGAAAGTAATAATTCACCGACAAAGCAATGGGAACGTATCAATTTAGTCGATCCACGACAGGTGTCAGATATTTCAGATTTTTTATATTTTTTGTAATGCAATTGTTTTTGTTATAAGGTAGTGATATGATCACAAGAACATGATTAGAATGATTGATTAATTGATTGTTTGTAATCTCAATCAAAATGTTGCAGAATTCTGTTGTGCTTGAACAATTGAAGCCGAATTCACGCTACTTGATCCGTATTTTGCCGCAAATTAACAATGCCTTTTACAATAGCAATATTATTGATGCGTTTGAAATTAGAACTGGAATGGGAAGTATGTTTTTAAACTTATTTTTTGCAACTTTTTGTATAACTAATTTTTTTTATAATTATTCAAATTTGCTGTAAAAATTGCAATCCTTCAACATTGGACAGCTAAATCAGATCATCAATACAGTCCAATATAATTTAAAATATATCTAATACTTTAGATCACTTTAGATCATATGCAACCATCTCGTGTTGACAGTACTCATTCACAAATGTTGCCGGAACAAACAAGTATGACAAAATTGGAAAATGGAAAGTTGACATTGAATGCATGCAATCCAGATTCCACTAAGGTACGAAACTTCAGTAAAAAATTTAACTACATTAAAAACGATTAATGAAGAGGTCAAATGTGACATTGATTCAATGCGTTTTAGATTGTCGTAAAATTAACTAATAATTTTCTTTTTTTCTTTTTTACAGAACGAATGTTTATGGGATGAACATTGTGTACCAATAACTGAAGGTCGCTTCCGTGGCTTGTGTATTCCGAAATCATTGCGTAACGCGATCATCAGTAATTGAAAAGTTTCTATTTCTTTTAATTCAGATCTAAACTTCACTCATTGATCTATTTTCTGTAACTTGTTTGATGCAATCTTATTCTTCAGTGTCATTCAGAAACCGGTTTCTGTCAAGATTGGTTTGATAACTCATAACTGGTGTCACTCTTTTTTGTTTTGTTCATCAAATCTTTTGAGTTCAAAATTCCTCTGGATTCCGAGTTTTTTTTGGAAACCATTCAACTTTCTTTGCCATCCCATATACTTCTTGCAGATATACAACTGATTTTTCGGCTAAAAATAATTGACAGAGTTAAAGTTTTCGCAAACATAAGCATACTCTGATTTATTATCACAAGTTATCAAGCCTATCAGAATATCAGAAGTTACATATTGAAAGAAGGAGGGAATGCTTGTATTTTATTTGATCTGTTTAAGAGCTCGATGTGAAATGAAGTTTTGTCTCATTGTGAAAGTTAGTGGAAAGTACAAGTGAAATTTGACTAAATAAGAAATGACCGAATGAAAAAGTATTGCTAATTTATTGGGTGAACGAAAACTAGTTAATATCTTTTCATTAATAGAAATTATCTATTTATTTGTATTGATTCTTGATTTACAATTTGTTTCCTTTTTTGTTTTTCTGATAATTGATATATTAAGAGTACATTTTGTTTACCGAAAATTACAATGAAAATATTGTTTCTAAAGTTTCTTGAAGGTTAATGCTAACGAAAGATTATCTTATCAATCATTTCTACATTGTTACAATCCGGATGAAACTATCCGTCAGGCGATTAAATTTGGAATGTTTGTTATTTGACGTTTGAGGAAACTTTCGAAACATGCCGTTTGATTTGAAATGCCTGTTTCTATATGTCTATTTTGAGATATCTAATTTACTGTTTAAATAGGCTAACATATCTTAGTAATTCTGTAATATATTATGCTTTTTTAATATATATTAAATTTTACAGGTTTAATTGCTTCTTAAAGAAAAAAAAAGAATTACGAAACAAATTATACTTCATTTCATATCGATTTTCAAACTGCAATTGAAATTTCAATAAAATATGCCAAAATTTTGTGTTGTGCATGCTTCAATAATGAATAATCAAATGATAAATGCATATATTGATAGACTGATAAGAAATTATACATGCTGTGTTAATGGATGATCAAAGATAAACAAATATATTGATAAATTGATAAAAAGCGGATTGAAAATTATGCCTAGCTCAACCATTATCAAGGAGGGATTTGTTTTAAGATGCCTTAGCTAACCTAAATCGATCAAAAGTTCGACGACTGAGTTTACTGTCTCATTGGAATGATTGGAAGCGCAAATATTGTCAGAGGAAAACTGAATTCGAAATAATTTATTTTGGAAGACTTAAAACTTATTTCAATACGAATATTCTTTATGAAAAATTAAGAAAGCTTCTCTCAAATGATTTTTGAGACAAATTTTTAACTGAAATTTCTAACTTTTTTTTTCTTAGAATACATGAAATATATTATTATTATTATTTGTTATCTAAATTACATTCTTTCATATTCATAAAATTATGAAAATACTTTTTTCTGTTTATATTCAAGAAAAAAGAGAAGCAATCATAGTTATTTTATTTGGAAATTGAAGAATTATGGATGTAATTTAATTTGAACTATTCCAATCACTAGTCCAATTAATTATCGAATGCAAAAATGAGAACAGTTTGATTAAAGGATGAAATCAGAAGCTAGGCTGATATCTTCCGAAATATAGATTATCATCGTAATATAGATTCTGAAATATAGATTACGTATAACTAGTATTGTGATACATCAGTGATACTTTCAAAAGAGAACAAATAAAAAAAACAATACAGAAATTTGAAATAGGTTAAGAAATCGATATGAAACTTGTATTTCTAGTATTCTAAAAATACTTGAAAACTTTCGAAAACAATATTAAAATAAATAAAATTTGAATAAATAAACTTTTGAATATGATATAAATAAACATTTTCAATATGAATAAAAAAATTTCGAATAAATAAACCTTTTCAATTTTTAAATAGCTTTTTGTTAAGTAATTCTGCATTTCTTTTTTCTCATATTTTGATAATCAATGATTAGACTGATAAGGGATGATGCACATCATAAAATATACAAGTTATGTGAAAGTTTGTTTTTTTTTGTGAAAATTTAAAATTATTTTTCAATTTTGAGGTTGTATGATATTTCATTGAATGCATGCGTTATTTGTTTTTTTTCCATGCAAATATCAGGATTAAAGATAATTAATTATATGCAAATTTGAAGAAACCAATAGTAATTGATATAAGTATTAGTATGAACTAAAAAATCATTCAGTTAAGTTTTCTCTTTTTGTGTTAAGAAAAGGAAAATATTACCGCCAATTCTTCCTTTTTTTTTTTTTTAATTTATCATAAAATGGAGAAAATATTAGATTGAAAATGATTGTATGAAAAATATATATTGATTGATTAAAATGCGTTATTGACAAAATGAATCATTTCTAAATCCGTTAATCAATGCAAATCAAGAAATTGCATAAAATTTCATTTGTTTTTTTTAAAATAAAATTCTGTATAAAATTTAAAATTTAAGAAAAAACTCTTTTCAAATATGGAAAGGATCAATCGATGATATGATATGATTGGATTTGATCCGATCAATAAAAGTCATTGAAATGTGAATAATCAATCAGTCTCATGATAATGGTTGATGTCCTCATTATTGAATGATTAATTTCCATCTTGATTACCACATTTTCTCTTTCATTCCATCTTCCCATTCATTCCTACAATTTGTTCATTCCTTTTCTTATTTCATTTTCCATTCGTTTATTTTAATGACATTTTGAAAATTTTGTATAAAATTTAAAATTTAGGAAAAAAACTCTTTTCTTTGCTCTTCTAAAAATTTACTTGTTTTTTATGAATTTGAAGAGAAACAAAACTTTGTTGTGAAAAATGTATTTGTTGCCAAATACAATTAATTCGAATTTTAATTAATTGTGCTTGGATTAATTCGAATTTTATGCAAAATTTAAATTTTAAAAACGAAAATTTTTTCCTTTACTTTTTCTTCCCAAAATTTGTTTTAAATTGCTATTGTATAAAATTGTAGGGAAGCTAAGCTTTGTTATAATAAATAAATTTATTATCAATCAAAATTAATCCAAATTTTAGCTAAATTAACTTGGATTAATTTAAATTTTAATATTGTTAAATTTGAATTTGTTTTTTGATCAATAAAATGAATTTGTTCAATTTAATTTATTATTTCTAAATTGAAGAGAATAATGTTGCTGTTTTTATTGCTGATTTTCCATAATGTAAATGCTGATTTTACCGTACATTTTCGCTCATTTATTCATAATAATTATGGTATTGCTATTGCACAAGCATTGGAGCGTACTGATTTGGGAAATGATGCAAGTTTTGGTGGTAAAGAAAGTAATGATGATGAGTTAAATAATCAAGCTGTAATACTTATTCATGATAGCGGTGATAAAATTACTCGATTTCAGGTAAATAAATTTCAGATTCAGGTAATCTTCTTTTCTTTTAGTTCATATCTAAAATTTATATGACAGAATTATATTGTAAGGAAAAATTTCTTATCAGTACAATTACCCAATTTTCAGGTAAAAATCAATAACAGATAAAATTGTTAATTCAAAAATAAACAATCTAAATTAGTTTAAAAATCTGTTTTTTTTTGAAAAAAAAAAAGAAAAAAAGAGTGACCTATAGAGAATGGTCAATCATTTACTTGCAAAAGGTTACAATCGATCTGAAATTTATGGTACAACATGGGGTGATGGTGGTTTGACAGCTATTGGATTAATTGATTTGAAGTGTTCGTATGTTAAACAAATCAGGTATAGAATATTTTCGTGCTGTATTTTATATAATTCATTAATTCCTAATAAGTTAATTAGTTTTTAATCTTTTCATAACCAATGAACATTTTGTTTTTTCTAATTGTAGCATAAATTGCTAAATTTGAAACTAATAAATTTTGTTGATTTGAAAATAAAGTTTATTAAAAATTTCTGTTGTATTAGTAAAACTTGGAGTAACATTTACATTATAATATAAAGAACAAAAAAAAGAAATAATTTTTAATAGTCCTCATAGATTATCAATGGTCAATGGAGTAACCATTAGGAACCATTATTATAGAGCAAAGATTAAAAATATAATGTTAAAAATTTATTGTAAATTGATTGAGAGAAAGGAAATAATTTGAAATGATAAACATATAATTGAATTCCATTACTACATTTGCCTAAATTATGAATACTGATTATTTTTTTTCTTTTGAGGAGTATGATAATTGCTGTACGTCAATATACTGGTACACGAGTTGATGTGATCGCATATGGGATGGGTTCACCGTTAGCTCGAAAAGCAATTCTTGGCGGAGATTGCGTTGATACTCGTGAAATTCTTGGTTAGTTCTTCAAGAATAATTCTTTTATGAATGTTACCATAAATTAATTACGAACTGCTAGTAGTCCGTATGAGTTCATTTGGTACTAAATAATGAATGATTTCACAGATCTTCTTGTTATGTTTTGAAAATTTTGTCACTTTCATTGTCCTTTTTTTTCTTATTTCAATAATACCTGAAATTTATAATTAATACAATATTTCACCTTCTTATCTTTGATGTAATTTAATTCTAAGACATTAAGAAAATATAATTTTACTCAAATATCTTTTACAGGTCCACCACTTACCGAATTAATTGACACATATTTGAGTGTTGCCGGTGCCAACTATGGTATGATATCATGTATTATACCGATACCGGTAGGTGTATGCAATCGTAGAACTGGTTTGCATTGTCGATCAACATTTTTGCGTGATATTAATGGACAAATTGCATATGAAGGGACTTTTGTTTTTAGCATTTTCTCGGATTCTGATGAAAAGGTAACAGATTATTAGCAATTTTATGATAACATGATATGTGGTACTATCATTATTGCAACCAGCAATGAGCATTTGATGCTACATGGTACTGGTACCATCATCATTCATCCATAAAAAGAGGTGAACTGATCCAGCTCATTTAGAAAATATCGTTATCCGAATCTGAATTTATAGATTGGTTATCGTGGTTGCGATACGCTATTAAGTCCGATCAGAGGTGAAACCGGATTTGTAAAAAAGGAATTTCTAAGTCATGATCTTACAATCGATAAGACATATGAGATGCAACGGAATTTCATTCGAAAGCAGCGACCATTCTGAACAATAAAGCTTTTTCCCGAGACTTCTCATAACATCCTCATCATGTTCGAGTACTTTCGATTGTTATCTATTTGAAAATCAAGATGAAAGATAAGTTGAAAGAATGCAGAAAAGAATTCTAATACTTGAAATAGCCAATAAGACAGGCCTCATAATATTACCTTCCGGAATTTTTCAATTCCTGATCGATTGAGAAGAATCCCCCAATTCTTGATTAACTGAAAACGATTCCACGGTTCTTCACTGGCTGAAAGGATTTCATGATTCTTGATTGATTGAGATAAGACGATAGTTTAAATGAAAAATTAAACCATACAAACATTGATACTATTGCTGCATCATCAAATAGCTTAGGTTAATCCTGACAAGATGTGCTAAAATACTTTCAGTCACCTTTTATCTTCTGTTATATCCTTCTCGTCATACTCGTTATCAGTACGATGTAATGTCAAGCAAAACTCGTTGATAATCAACTAGCTGATATGAAAATTACTGAATCAGTGAAAAAAGGCGATTATCAATTGCTTCTTCGATTTGATGCAAAATCTAATAATACCTATAAAAAATTGCGCTATTGAAGTGATAATGATAAGCTTTTAATGTTGAAATACAGTATGACAAATCATCAAATGTATCAAGTAAATCACTAGGCATACTGTATACCGTATTACTTGTTACAGTTGGTGCTACAGCATTTCAAATATTAGCTGCTTGAAATTTAAAGCTAATAATTGGATTTAGCGGAACAGCTTGACGTATGATGCAATCAATCATTTGTCACAGCATCATTCCTTCGGTCATTTCTGATGTTTACTCACGCAGTAACGTGGGGTCACGTAATTCAAGTACTTAGATGGATACCGTAGAATTTTTCCCATAGTTTATCTTAATCATAGCATTTTTTTTCCTTTTTAATGAATCACAACTGGTCGAAATAATTTCGGAAGTTGCAATGATGAAAAAAAGGTTAAAAAAAGGTTAAAATGAAAACTGAAATGTTATTTTGGAAAAATAAAAGATGTATGATGCAAAAATAGCTTACCGGATTTCTTGCATAGAACATTGAATGAACTATTCCGGAAAAATAAGCGCTAATTGGCAGAGCAAATATACTACTCTTCATTGTTTATATTCTCATCCTTCCTATCTTGATCATTTTTACTTTTATTCATTAAATAATGGGATAATGTGTTCTCGGAGGTTTATTAGATATGACTATTTATTGTCTTTTCAACCTTAGACACTGCCTCTTTTTAATAAATTCTGCTAAACTATATTAATTAATTAATCAATTAAATCAATGAGATGCTAGCATTTGGATTGAACAAGCATATTAATTTTCAGTTGAAGTTTTCAAAAAAAAAAAAGGTAGAAAAGGGAATGGTTTTGTTGAATTTGAATAGATAAAGAATCTGGTATCTATGAAAAAATCTTTTGGCTCATTTTTTTCTCCAAGAAAAAATAAGCATATTCGTAAGCAAAAAAGCCAAAAGATCTATTCCGTTTTATTAAATATTTCAGCTAAAAAATCCATTTCGTAATTTGTTAATTTCATAGATTTAGTTATTGATTTTTTCTATTTTTTTTGAAATTTTAGATCGTAATGGATGTACGATTGTTATTAATTATCTTATTATCAGTATTATGCCAATTAGTTATTGGTAGTTTATCGTCTACATTTTATATTTGGTTAAATGGTACATACGGAGAATTACAAGCGGATCGATTACTTCGTGATGATTTAGATTTTGGTAGTAGTTTTGGTGGTGAAAATCATACCGTTAATGAGAAGACAAAGTTTGTTTGTTTGTTTATTTGTTTGAACTTTATCAAATTATTATAAGTGATACAATTATTGATTTAACTGATTTCTGTTATCTTTCAAGAATTACTGATGTCAAATTTACCGGATATTTATCAATCCTTTTTTATAATTTCAAAATTTCTAATCCAGAAATGAACCAGTGATTTTGATACATGAAATAACAAATAAGATCGATCTGTTCAATCCTATCAGGATGTATTTCCTTGAACATAATTATGATGATGACGAAGTATACGATATAGCATTTGGTGATGCAGGTATAACTGGTATTTTATTCGATACAATGAAATGTGATTATGTGAAAAAGGTTAATGCATTCATTGATTTGTATTTGTTATCATTGGCTAACTTATCAATTAAAAAAATAAGTTAAAGGAATAAAATGAATTGTTGTATTCAAAATGAAATTTGTAGCAGTAAATGATAAATAAAATGAGTTATCATTTACAGTATCATATGTTTTCGTCCAGCTTTGGAATTTATTTCATTTGTAAATATATAAATGCATCAAAGATTAATAGGTTGATGTTGAAACTGATTTTCTGAATTGCAAAATAAAATAAAATTTTATGCTGAATTTAATTTTATTTTTTCATTTAAAAATTTATTACCAAAATATTAGTCATTGTTAGGTTAAATTTTAAATGATCGATTTTAATGTATATTTTTTGATTAAATTACATCATAATATTCTTATAATTTGATATTTTTGAAGGTACGAGAGCTAATTCAATCAGTTAGTGCATATGCAGCATCTAAGGTTGATATTATTGCATATTCAATAGGATCACCAATTGCACGAAAGGTATTGATTGCTTCTTCATTAATTATTTAATTAATTGAAACCTATTGATTTCACAAAGACCATTTAATAGTACACAATTTTTTCGTTAATTTTGTGAAATTTTTCGAAAAAAAAAAGTACATACACATATATCTCGAATCTATTTTCATAAATCTGATACAATTCAATTATAATCAATAATATAATTTTGAGATTATTTAAGATCAAAGACCATATGAGATCATAGAACAAATTATGCTTAAAATATTATCTAAATATTCTTGCAGAAAAAAATGTTTAATGAAATTTAAAATTTCCAAAATCAAAAAAAAAGTATATTTTAAAGAAATGAGAAAATTGTTGAAAATTTTAAAAAAAAGATTTTTAGAAATTTGAAAATTTTTATAAATTTTTTTTTTGTTGAAATTTCTAATTATACTAAGAATATTTCATGTCAAATGGAATTTTTCAACTCATTTTTTTTTCTATAGGCTATAATGGGTGGCATATGTGTTGATGATGATTCGAATAATTTGGGTCATCCATTAACCGAACTTATCGATACATTCCTTAGTGTTGCTGGCATCAATTATGGCACTCAGTTTTGTATTTTCCCATTTGGTAGTTGTAACATTTTGAATGGATTACATTGTTTGTCGAGATTTTTGAGTGATGTCAACTCAAAGTTAGTCATATCTTATTTCTATTTCCTTTTGCCTTTTTGAATTTCTCTCAGAGAAATGTTAATGATACAAGAATATGTCATCAGAATGTCAACGACGAGAACTTGTCATCAGAAAGGATGAAATGATGATGGTAATAGTTACAAATTTCCAATTTTAACTATCACATCAACGGGAAATGGAATGATGTGAAATTTAACAGAGATAATAAGAATGACAATAGAAAGAAATAATATGATTAACATGCATTCCTTCCCTGGTCACATTGTTCCGTTCCGCACATGCAAATAGGATTATCATAAACGGATAACGGAAAGATGACTTTTATGTTCCAATTTTAGGAAACATTATGAAGGAAAGCATGTTTTTACGTTATATTCGAAAAATGATGATAAAGTAAGCTATCGTTCATGCGGTAAATTGACAAGCGGAATTGATGGTGAAGACGGAAAATTTGAAGTGAGCTTTTCTAACTGCCCTAATTTCGGATTTAACAAAATCACTGATAACGAAATACGATGATAAATTAGTTTAATGTTAATTTGATAGTTTTAATTTTTGACGGAAAAGTTCTAACTTCTTTAATCATCATTTCAATGTTTTTTATTGTTGTTTGATGTTAGGGAAGCGTCCTGTTGTGATTCAAAAAAAGAAAAAGAAAAACTCTCAAAGTTTAGATGGCATAGTTTCAATGCTTCTTAAAACGGTGGTAACCAGTATTTCAAAAGCCCTGAAGCTTATGGAGGTTAATTAATTAAAATTAGCTCACATTTTTAACTACATGAGAAAAAAGAGCCTCATTGTTCCACTCCGCACATCCAATTACAATTGCGCAACTAAAATATTTCCAGAAAAAGAGGACTGGTTTTCAATAATTTAAATAAGGAATTAAAGACTATTCAAGATTATGCTCTTAGGATTCACCAATTGTATAGCTGTTACATTTGGACATTAGTTTTAAATAAAATATTTGCTTGATTAATGATAATCAAGCAATAATTAATGTCTTAACAAAACTAAGATAATAGTTTTATTTTCAGGAATCCGGTATGAATCATTTAGAATTGATCACGGAAACCGTTCCAAAACAATATAATCTAGTTATCAAGCATCAATATACAACATAGTGAAATGTATAACAAACGTAATTTCACGTTACATGCATGCGCTGTAAATGTGATGTGAAATCCGGAACCTAACCGGACAGACACCGACTTCAAGTTGATACATTAACAAATCTTTCTCTTCTTCAATTACTTTGATAAATCTGATTGCAACAGTGCAATTCCTTCCTATCATTTGATTGTGGTATAATCAATTTCTGATAGATATACAATGACTTCAATTGCTTATTTCCGAAATGATTTAAATGAGAAAAAATTCATATTACTGAAAAATTTTTGTCTTAGACAAATCATTATTGATTACGAGTAATGTTATTGTTTAGTTCTCATTTCAATCATCAGTTAAAAGTTTAGTTTAGCACACAGTACCTCATATTGCAATTCTGTGTGAAACTACTGTAGAAACTTGTTTGGTAATTCTAAAAAATGTTTATTTGTAAACGTAATGTGCGCTACTTTGCATATTAAATATCCTATTATTAATTACTCCGTCTTGCCAAATATAACTGCTAGGATTCATGAATGAAGAGATGAGGCTCATGAAGGAGTCACCATTTTTTAGAGTTATCATTTTTGCTATATCCTTGGATGTGTCCCTGCACTAATGTCATAAGCTTATTACACTTTCTGAATATTGTCCACGGAGACAAAACCTTTAATGTCCCCATATTTGAAAAAAGTCTTTTCACTCAACGTCGATCAAAAAAAAAACAAAGAAATTGAAAAATGTCAGTGTCATTATCGAAAAATTTACAATTAATTTTATCATGTATTGCAGAATCACTGTAATTTTATTGTGATTTTTCTTTCTCAGAATCATAAACAGCTTAAGTCTGTCAACTTGAAGTGTTAGCCACCAAACAATTATCATCCATTCATGCATTGGCAAAAGACAAAGCAAAAAAAGGGAAAAAGAAACAGCATATGCTGGATACACTTTGAAAAATTTTTTGAACAATTTAAAGAGAGCTTCCGGTTTAAAGGAACGAACGCTTTCATCGGTAAACTGAGAAATCAATCAACACTTTCATCGACTAGGAACAAGTCAACGTTAGATAAAAAGTGAAGCTAAAAAGAAAAAAAACAATCCAAAGCGTCTTATATCACATAACAATAAACACCAGTCTCATCGCAACATCGTATTTTTAAAACTAATCCCAAAAGAATAGAAAAAATTTTTCGTCCTGAAAGAACTCGTTAGGCTATACGGAACATGGAACAGAAAGTGACCACTGAACTTCAGTGGTTGAATTTATATTAGGTATTGCAATTTTAGCAATTTCGCCTAGTCGAACCCCTTCAATCTAGCAGCATTTAAAATAAGCTGCCGCCATATAATCTACTTATGACCCACTGTTAGAACGATAAACTAATACTATTACAGCAGTACATAAAAATCTTGAAAGCAGCGAAAGTTGATGTGCGACGTGCCCTTTTCCAACTTTCTATGGAATTTGTGGGGTGAGAGAGAGAAATACAAAACAGATCTGATCGAAAATTGAAATAGCAAAATTCCTTCCATAAATGGAATAAAATGTACAGGTTGAAGGTCACATATCGCACTAGCTTAAACCGAGCAATAATAAATAACGCAAAGAAAGAAGCAAAACATTGAAGAGCGACATAGAATACAAGAATACAAAGAAAAGACGTAAATTCATCGTTGCGCAAACATGGAAGAAAGAAGCACTTGCTGGTACACCACAATGGAGAATTTCAATTCCAAGTCTTTAAATTTAATAGGAAATGAAACTAAAATGGATATGAAAATCACATGATGTAATGAATTATTGACATCTAGACCAATCTTTTATTAGACTATATTCCGTGGTCTAGAATTGTAAATTTGAACCGTTTAGGATTACCTGAATCCCTTTTCCCAAAAAAACCGACCGAAAATTTCTGATAAACATCAAATTAAGGCGTAAAACTACCGGAGAGTGGATTCCAAAAAAACAATGTGGAAGAAAAGACTGACTTGTTCAAAGAAATAACGACAACTAGTTGAGCAATAACTGATAGAGATTTTTGCCAAATGATAACTGACATGATTTGAGCTCATCCACCAACGAATCTGAATGTAAATCTTTGATTTCATCAAATGCCATTCCCGTTGACGATACTTGTCCATCGCGATCATGTTCTATTTCTACCTGCAATCAGAAAAAATAACTTTGTTGAACCTACTCTTCTTTAAAAGGTAAGCAGAATAGTAGCAGAATTTAACGAAAAAATTACAACGGTTAGCTTGAAATAAAATGCAACATACGAGTCGTTTCAGTACACTGACGAGAAGAGCGTATGGTTTTCTTGAATCAGCATCAGCATTCTTAAATGCTTCCTTGAAATCTCCCAGTGATGGTCGAGGACCTTCGAAATGTTGCACTTCACACATTATTGACCAACTTATAACTTCCGCTACACATTCCCATATCCTCATGTTATCCTCCCATAGCTCCATTTCAACCACTTGTGTGCAATAATCTGCAACCCTGCAAATATACGATTAGAATCTAGTTTTCAACATAATTGTCAGCTGGTAACTTCACACAAAACAGTTAATAGAATCGTCCTGCTTCCTCCCTCCCCCTTTCTCCACCGAAAAACCTTATTCCATGCAGAAATAAGTCAAAAGAATGAACCTTTAACTAATTCTATCCAGCAAGTTTGATGAAACATTAAAGTCTACATCGGCAATCATTAATTATGAAATCAGATAAACAGTAATTACGAAATATTTTATGTTTCACCCATTTACCCTTGATCATGGTCACTTTTGTTAGTGTCAAATATCATCTACA